>NC_090024.1:244081070-244223570 GCF_037176765.1 Anolis sagrei | reverse complement strand
CCAAAACCTTCTGAAGCTTCCCTCTCCCTCTGTTGTTGACTGTTGGTGTGATATTATAATTTTTTTTCACTAATTAAACCATAAAACTGGCCCAGACATGCGGAAATAATAACGAAACGACCTCAAAACAATAACGAAACGAATACAATATCGAAATACGAAGCATTTACAAAACGTTTTTGAAAATTCGTTTTTTTAAATAATTGCTCCAGAATGGTTCATTATTGTTTTGTAATTGAAAAAATTAACGAATTATTAACGAATTATGAATTAACGAAACGAAACCGCCCAGCCCTAGTCTCCATCATTTAAATAGGGCAATGGCAGATTTGTATTGTTCTGTGGAGACAGTCTCATTGGATTCCTAAGGATGTCCGCAAACACTCCAGAACGTATTTCTTTGAACTCAGTAAATAGATGTCATATACTACATGCAATTGATATTCCATGTTACTTACGTCAATGTTGCCAATTTTAGAGGAAACAAGTCGGAGGTCAAGACTGTAAACAAAGAAAAATGAAGTTATTGGCGGGTTCTGTGCTCAGTTCTCAACTCCAGAGCATTTGGAGAACTAAAAACTGAGAAAACCAACCAAAACAAAATACTTTTAAAGGGCCCAACTGCAAAACAGGATTGAATGGAATTTCAAATACATCATTGTACAGAGACATTGCTGAACTGCATGCCAAGGCCATAGAAAACCTAGAGCATGGATCAATGCAAAGACAGGCACAATATGCACAAATAAAGTAAGACACAGCATAATATGCGATAGCTGTGATTTAAAACATAAAATAAGCCATATAAAGAACATCTACATTGGGAATTTATGCCTGCATGGTTGTGAGGGGAGCACATCTCCTTGATCTTATTGGTGAATGTATATCTCACAGCAGGAAGCATTAGGGACGTGGTGCAGGAAGCCCCTATTTATTATCTGATGGGCTAGGGATCGGAGCCATGTCAGAAAGTGGAATTGTTTGAAAAGTTAAACCCGTGATGATGGCTTCAGCTTGCAAATTCATGTTGGCTGCTGAAAAAAATGTAAATGTGATCATCTGAATTTTAATGTTTGAGTTCTTGTGGGTTTTTTCGGGCTATATGGCCATGTTCTAGAGGTATTTCTCCTGACGTTTCGCCTGCATCTATGGCAAGCATCCTCAGAGGTGAGGTCACCTCTGAGGATGCTTGCCATAGATGCAGGCGAAACGTCAGGAGAAATGCCTCTAGAACATGGCCATATAGCCCGAAAAAAACCCACAAGTACTGAGTGATTCCAGCCATGAAAGCCTTCGACAATACATTTAATGTTTGATTTTATGCTGCTGTGTCATTTACTTATATTGTTTTCTATCTTATGTAATTTGTTTTAGCCAGCAATGTGATGTGGCGGCAAAAAAGCCAATGGGATTTTGGCCTGCATCAATAGGAGCATAGTGTCTAGATCTAGGGAAGTCATGCTCCCCATGCTCTATTCCGCTTTGGTTAGACCACACCTGGAATATTGTGTCCAATTCTGGGCACCACAATTCAAGAGAGAGATTGACTCTAAGCTGGAACGTGTCCAGAGGAGGGTGACTAATATGATCAAGAGTCTGGAGAACAAGCCCTATGAGGAGCGGGTTAAGGAGCTGGGCATGTTTAGCCTGAAGAAGAGAAGGCAGAGAGGGGATATGATAGCAATGTATCAATATGTGAGAGGAAGCCACAAGGAAGAGGGAGCAAGCTTGTTTACTGCTTCCCTGGAGATTAGGATGCGGAACAATGGCTTCAAACTACAAGAAAGGAGATTCCATCTGAACATTAGGAAGAACTTCCTGACTGTGAGAGCCGTTCAGCAGTGGAACTCTCTGCCCTGGAGTGTGGTGGAGGCTCCTTCTTTGGAAACTTCTAAACAGAGGCTGGATGGCCATCTGTCGGGGTGATTTGAATGCAATATTCCTGCTTCTTGGCAGAATGGGGTTGGACTGGACCGCCCAGGAGGTCTCTTCCAACTCTAGGATTCTATTATTCTATTCATGTGCAAAATTACAAGGAAGGAAGCAATCTAGAGGTATGTCAGAGGCACAGAAGTGCAGGGACAACTCAAACTATCAACATAAACAGATGGAGAATTGACCCCATCAGTCCTCATTTAGCTCAAGTATTCTGGGGCTGGACCAGATTCTGGTTCAGGGAATGGGATTGTACTGGATGGCTCATGAGGTCTCTATCAACTCTTTGATTCTATGATTCTATGATTTTATGATTTTTGTTGTGCTTTTTTTTTTGCCATTTATATTGTCAATGAGAAGGGAAACCAGTGAGGGACTTTAACCCAAACTTCAGAAGAGCTACGCAACATACTGCATCTGTTTCAGAGATAGGGTTTAAGCCCTTGAGTGGTTCTGTTGAAGTCCAGAATTCCTGCCTGCTTGACCTATTCTGGACATTCACAAACACAGGATGCCTTCCGTGCAGGCCACCTATCCACTCTAGGGCATTTCTAGAAGCACCATGAAACATCTGGAGAACTTCTGATTCTTGTCAAATATCACCATCTAAAGCAGTAGTTCTCAACCTTCCGAATGCCATGACCCCTTAATACAGTTCCTCATGTTGTGGAGACCCCCCAACCATAAAATTATTTTTGTTGCTATTTAATAACTGTAATCTTGCTACTGTTGTGAATCATAATGTAAATATCTGATCTCTATGGTGTCATTTCATTCACTGGACCAAATTTGGCACCAATATGCCCAAATTTGAATACTGGTGGGGTTGGGGGGTTGATTTTGTCATTTGGGAGTAGTAGTTACTGGGATTTATAGTTCAACTACAATCAAAGAGCACTCTGAACCCCACTAACAATGGAATTGAACCAAACTTGGCACACAGAACTCCCAGGACCAACAGAAAATACTGGAAAATGTTGGTGAGCATTAACCTTGAGTTTGGGAGTTGTAGTTTATCTATATCCAGAGAGCACTGTGGACGCAAACAATGATAGATCTAGACCAAACTTGGCAGGAATACTCAATATGCTGAAATGTGAACACTGGTGGAGTTTGGGGAAACTAGACCTTGACATTTGGAAGTTGTAGTTGCTGGGATTTCTAGTTCACCTACAATCAGAGAGCATTCTGAACCCCAGCAACGATAGAATTGTGCCAAACTTTCCACACAGAACACTCATGAACAACAGAAAATACTGTGTTTTCTGATAGTCTTTGGTGACCCCTCTGACACCCCTTCGTGACCCCTCCAGGGGTCCCGACCCCCAGGTTGAGAAACACTGATCTAGGACATTAACAAATAATAACTTTTGGAGACTGTCACCTGGGCTTCAATGGGTTCAGTATCTAGGAAAGAAGAACTCACTTTTCAATGGCTACGGAGAGATGCAGCTTTGTTCCCAAAATGTTGAGTTGTGCAGCCAGCTTGATGCCCTGCAAACACCACAAAATCCCTGCATTAGAGCTGAGTTTCTAACTGCTGCCTTTGCAAACCTTGAGATGTGGCCAGAATGAGCTCCTCTTACACAAGGATGCAGACTCAATTTTCCTATGGGCTTCCAGGGATAGCCATACCCTAAAATGATCAAGGGTCTGGAGAACAAGCCCTATGAGGAGCGGCTTAAGGAGCTGGGCATGTTTAGCCTGAAGAAGAGAAGGCTGAGAGGAGATATGATAGCCATGTATAAATATGTGAGAGGAAGCCACAGGGAAGGGGGAGCAAGCTTGTTTACTGCTTCCATGGAGATTAGGACAAGGAACAATGGCTTCAAACTACAAGAGAGGAGATTCCATCTGAACATGAGGAAGAACTTCCTGACTGTGAGAGCCGTTCAGCAGTGGAACTCTCTGCCCCGGAGGGAGTGTGGTGGAGGCTCCTTCTTTGGAAGCTTTGAAACAGAGGCTGGATGGCCATCTGTCAGGGGTGATTTGAATGCAATATTCCTGCTTCTTGGCAGAATGGGGTTGGACGGGATGGCCCATGAGGTCTCTTCCAACTCTTTGATTCTATGATTCTAAGAAGTCTCATGGCTGGTTTGCAGGGATTTCAAACCAAGCTCTTTTTCTAGCAAGAGTATTTAGAAGACTCGATAGGTGGTCCCATCATGGAATATCCCTAAGACCAGAGAGGGATTTTCAACCAACTCCGTTATCCAGAGTTGTTTCCACCACTTTTAAGATGTACGGGTAGAGAGTGAGGCCTTTAGCCTTCCCTCTGGAGCGGCACCAAACTACAACTCCCAGGACCCCACGGCATTCAGCTAGGGCTGAAATGGGGTCAAACTGCACTCATTCTACTGTGTAGCTATCCCCTCCATTTTGCCTGACTTTGAATGCTAAGTAGGGTGGGATTGGTTAGTAGTACTTGAATGGAAGACAAATGGGAATCTTTCATAAGAGACAGAAATAATGCTTCGTGTATGCATTTGTTGGTCAAGCAAGTGGAGCTGAAATGAAACCATTGGCAATACAGCCTTTGTTACTTACTACATCCAACACAAGGAGTTGATCAGAGTCTTTCTGAGTAAGCACTTCAACGATAGCTTTGAGGGTCACCCTGAGGTTCCCATTTTGCATAGATATCACAGGAGTGTCGCTGATTTTGATCCTGATCACCAAGGGCGTGTTTGCTGGTAGGCCAGAGACCTGCAGAAAACAAAATTATGTTTCAGCTTTGGAAGGCATGGGCATTTTTCCCCCACAATTTATTTGCTTTCAAAAGGCAACAGAACCTGCCTGATCTTGGAAGCTAACCAGGGACAGCCCTGGTTAGTAACTGGGTGGGAAGCCAGTGTGCTATATTTTAGAGGAAAGAACTGGCAAAATCACTTCTGAGTATTCCATACCTAAGAAAAACCTATGGAATTGATGGGATCTCCATAATTTGATAGGAAACTGTAAGACATTTCTGAACATAAGATGTAATTTTGGATCCTTTTCCCCATAAGCAGTGGTGTAGAACTTCCAGAACATGGGAAAGTCAGCCTTGTGGGCAGAGGCGGCCCTAGGTAATTTTTAACGGTAAGCAAACAGTATTTTGGCACCCTCCCAACCAATCATTGATATATATTTTCTGTTTGTTGTCGGAGTTCTGTGAACCATATTTGGTTCAATTCCATCATTGGTGGAGTTCAGAATGCTCTTTGATTGTAGGTGAACTATACATCCCAGTGACTACACTTGCCGCACTTGCTCCCTTGCCTGGCCCGCTTTGGGTTCAGAGGCGTGCCTGAAGACCCCGGCGTGTGCACCAAAAGTCACCTCTTCTCCTGACTTTCTCCTCAGCCATTGGGACCAAGAGAAAGAGAGAGAGAGACAGAGACAAAGATGGAGATGCCCACGTTTCCTGAAGGTAGGCACAAAAACAAAGGAGGGAGTGGAGGTGAGAGATACCTCTAGCCGGAGGGGCTCTCTCTCTCTCTCTCTCTTTTGGTCCCAATGGCTGAAGAGAAAGTCAGGAGAAGAGGCAACATCTGGTGCGCACACTGGGGTCTTCAGACATGCCTCCTGACCCGAAGCGGGCCAGGCGCGGCGGCTCCGCCCCTTGGCCCACCCGCGGATTGGGTAGAGGAGAGGAGGTGGGTGGAGCGCCGGGGGATTGGGAAAGAGAGCCGGTCATGGGGAAGGGATCGAACACGGAGAACGATTGAGCGCCGGCTCTGCTCGCGCACCCGGTGACCAGGTGGAGCAGGAACAAGAGGGGCTAGGCGAGGCTCAAGGGCCCGGCCCCTTTGGGAAGAGGATCGCCCAGCAGTGAGGCAAGAAAGCCGAGGCTCCCCCCGGACTGCTAGGGCTGTTGTGAGCTGAGGGGGCGCTCCTCAAGTGGTGGTCGAGGGGCATTTACAGAGGCGCCTCTGCGCCCCTGGCAAAAAAAAGTGTTCTGCGACCGCTTACTTCGCGTAATGGACGAGCCGCCCCTGCTTGTGGGACTGTCATTCCCAGCTATATATGAGGATTTTGAGAGTGGGAGTCCAAAATGGAGAAGGACCTTCCCAAAGCCCAGAAGGACTACCAAGGAATCCCAGGTACCATGGGTGATATTTCAGAGGAAGGCCTGGCAAAGCCACCTCTGAGGGTGCCTCTCTAAGAAGTCCATGAGGTCACTATAAGGTGGTAGTCAACCTGCACATATACAGAGGATGAACATCTTACCCCAGGTAGTATAGACTCAAGCTCAGAAGTGGTCATGGGGATATCACCAGAAAGCTAAGGAAAAGGGACAAAAAGGGTGGGAAATCAGTTAGAGATAATAAATGCCCTTAAACATAATATTGATTATCCCAGTTTCAGCACTCCCAGGAATCATATAACCCATGTTTTTCACAGTGCAGACTCTCCACCACCCAAGAATCTATTCACTTCCAAGGAGGGCTGCTCCACAGTTGAACTGGTCTTATCACCAGAAGACCCTTCCCAACTTTAGTATGAATATCTGCTTGAGTCTGTTGGTTTGGGTTCTTCCATGGGGAGTGGCAACAAAGAACAAGCCTGCTCCATTTTCCACCTTCAAATGTTCAGAGATGGCTGTCTTATCTCCTCTTGGTCCTCTCTTCTCCAGTCTAAGTATCTCTTGCTTTCTCCACTAAATTCCTCATAGGGTTTGGTTTATGGCCTTTGTCACCCTCACAAAACTCTTTCATACTGATCTTCTTCTGTGTCCAGAATTGGACACAGCATTTCTATGGGTGCATCATCTTCCAAGCATGCTGACACAAATCAATCATGTAGGTAGGCTGGTTCCACACTTGAAACAGCCCCATTGAACTAAGGAGACTTGCCTATCAATTTACATACTAGTCAACACCCGAGTCAATAAGTCTAATCTTCAATATTGCATAGCTTCAATTCATTTCAATTTTATAATCACCCTTAACTTGTTGGGGAGGTTTCTGGGGCTGAGAGTATGTGACTTACCCAAGGCCACTCAATGGGTTTCCATGGTTGAGAGGGGGAAGTGAACCCTGGTCTCCATTGTCATAGTCTAACGCTTAAACCACTACACCAGTGGTTCTCAACCTGGGGTCCCCAGATGTTTTTGGCTTACAACTCCCAGAAATCCCATCCAGTTTACCAGCTGTTAGGATTTCTGGGAGTTGAAGGCTAAAAACATCTGGGGACCTCAGGTTGAGAACCACTGGGGACCCCAGGTTGAGAACCCCAGCTTGAGAACCATGATGGCTCTTGGGTCTACTCTATCAAAACCAAACAGAGGGTTCAAGCTGTAATGTTTCTCCCAGTCTTGTCCTCCAAGCTTTTTCAAATAAAAGGCTAGAAGAACGAGGGGGTTCTGCATTGCCACCTTTGTGTAGTCTTCTTCTCTCAAACCTTTCCTCACATGCTTTCTCCCTACCATTCCAGATTAAAACATACAGATTATAATCTCAGTGAGGCAATGCTGGAGGTTAGTGAGTCAAGGAACAGCCTCCTTGAGTTATTCTCCTTCGGTCAGACCTCGCCTGGGATGAGATTGAGTCCAATTCTGGGCACCATGATTCAAGAAGGATATTGAAAAGCTGGACCAGAGGAGGGCAACCAAAAGAGTCAAAGGTCTGGAAGCTATGAGAAGAGGTTTAGTGAGTCAGGAGTGTTTGGCTTAGAGAAGAGAAGGTGAAGAGGGGACACAACAGCCATGTTTAAACATCTAAAAGGTTGTCATCTTGAAGACTGAGCAAAGACTAAGGGTCCTTCCAGACAGCCCTATATCCCAGAACATCAAGGCGGAAAATCCCACAATATCAGCTTGGAACTGGGTTATCTGAGTCTATACTCAGATAATGTGGGTTTTTCTGCCTTGATATTCTGGGATATAGGGCTGTGTGGAAGGGCCCTAAGATATGGCTCAATGGAAAAGAGTTTCAACCTAAACACAAGGAAGAACTTCAACAGAGGCATACCCTTCCTATCTATCAGGAGGGCTTAGATCAGGGGTTCTCAACCTTTCTCATGATGCGACCCCTTAATACAATTCCTCATGTTGTGGTGACCCCCAACCATAAAATTATTTTCCTTCCTACTTCATAACTGTCATTTTGCTACTGTTACTAATCATAATGTAAATATCTGATATGCACAATGTATTTGGCACAAATACCCAATACGCCCAAATTTTAATACTGGTGGGGTTGGGGGGGATTGATTTTGTCATTTGGGAGTTGTGGTTGCTGGGATTTGTAGTTCACCTGCAATCAAAGACCATTCTGAACTCCACCGATGATGGAATTGAACCAAACTTGGCACACAGAATTCCCATGACCAACAGAAAATACTGGAAGGGTTTGGTGGGCATTGATCTTGAGTTTTGGAGTTGTAGTTCGCCTACATCCAGAGAGCACTGTGGACTCAAACAACGATGGATCTGGATGAAACTTGGCACGAATACTCAATATGCCCAAATGTGAACACTGGTGGAGTTTGGGGAAAATAGTTCTTGACATTTTGGGAGTTGTAGTTGCTGGGATTTGTAGTTCACCTACAGTCAAACGCATTCTGAACCCCACCAACGACAGAATTGGGCCAAACTTCCCACGCTGAACCCCCATGACCAACAGAAAATAGTGTGTTTTCTGGTGGTCTTTAGTGACCCCTCTGACACTCCCTCGTGACCCCTCCAGGGGTCCAAAACTCAAGGTTGAGAACCACTGTCTTAGATTATGTCTTCCTGCCTGGCAGAACAGGGTTGGTTGGAGGACCCTTGGGACCCCCTTCCAGATTCGAGGATTCCCATTACCAGTCTTCTGGTCAACTCAGTTCTTTGATGCCTCGTAGAAAAGCCCTCCAGCACTAAACTAAACCTTTTTGAGTGAAAACTTGTGGAAATATTCAATGTTTCTGGTCTGGGCAGCTCACCATTTGTTGAGTGATGTCTGCATTGAACTGTCCTCTTTTCACAAGAAGCTCAAGCAAAGGGCGAAGGAGACTGGAAGATAAGAGCAGCTTGGAAGTGTGATCTGTCAGTGGAACCGGAGCGGACAGTCCAGCTGGAACTTGGGTGATGGTGTTGCCATTGGTATCACCAAGACTGGCCTGGAGGGAAAAGACAGGAGAACAGAACTGAAAAGAAAGTTTTCTGGAAGACTGTACATCATGAATGATGGATAGCATTGCTCAGGGGAGGGGGTGACCATATGAATCAGAAGAGATATGATCATGTCGTCATAGAAGGACCAGCATCTACATCTACACTGTAGAACAAATACTGTTTGAAACTATAATGTCGAAGGCTTTCATGGCTGGAATCACTGGGTTGTTGTAGGTTTTTTCGGGCTGTATGGCCATGTTCTAGAGGCATTCTCTCCTGACGTTTCGCCTGCATCTATGGCAAGCATTCTCAGAGGCATCCTCACAACCTCTGAGGATGCTTGCCATAGATGCAGGTGAAACATCAGGAGAGAATGCCTCTAGAACATGGCCATAGAGCCTGAAAAAACCTACAACAACCCACTGTTTGAAACTACTTTAACTGAGGTGGCTTAATGCTATGGAATCCTGAAAGGTCTTTAACCTTCTCTGTCTTAAAAGTGCTGGTGCCTCACTAAACTACAACTCCCAGGATCCCATATCATGAAGCCATTGTGGGGTCAGACTTCATTCATTCCACAGTGTAGACACACTCTTGGCCAACTGTTCTGAGTGACAAGTTCATGTCGTTCATCAAGGCATTGTCTTGCAAAAGCCCTAAAGTACAAAGAATTCTCTAGGAATGCACTTATGGGTTCACTATGGAGGAAAATACCTATGACTCTTCTTTGGACCTCTAAGGATAGGATTATGGTCAGTGGGCAAGTTGAACTCGAGCCCCAAAGAGCAAAAGGGAAACAGGGTCTTACGATCAGAGTCTGCAGCATCTGTCCATCCTGGAACGAGGGCGGCCCGGCTGGAGCATAATGCACCGATCCCAGATTCCCCACTGGCATCTCACCTGTGGGAGGAAAGAAAGAGGAATGTGAGGGAGGAGGAAAGACATTATTCCACCTTTGATGTACCTACTAACATTCGAGAGGCACACTGGTACTTTCACCCCAATGTTGTAGGGAAAGAGCTTGTGAGGAATGTATCTATGTAACAGAAGTGAAAATATGTTCATTTGGATGTAAAGAGCCCCGGTGACGCAGTGGGTTAAACCACTGAGCTGCTCAGCTTGTTGACCAAAAGGTCGCAAGTTAGAATCTGGGGATCGGTGTGAGCTTCCGCTGTCAGCCCCAGCTTCTGCCAACCTAGCAGTTCAAAAACATGCAAATGTGAGTAGATCAATAGGTACTACTCCAGCGAGAAGGTAACGGTGCTCCATGCAGTCATGCCAATGGCCACATGACCTTGGAGGTGTCTACAGATAACACCGGCTCTTCAGCTTAGAAATGGAGATGAGCACCAACCCCCAGTGTCGGACACGACTGGACTTAATGTCAGGGGATAACCTTACCTTGTATATATGTGCATAAGTATGCTTGTTTGTATTTTTCAAGATGGCTCTCACTTCCAGAGAGCCCTGTAATTCCCGTCAGCAACGGATCTGATCCTAAAGTGAACTTATTATGAGGTTTTCTGGGGGGGGGGGGGGGGGTATGTTATTGTTGTTGTTGTTATTATTATTATTATTATTATTATTATTATTGCAGTTTCTGGGCCATCTTCAAAGGCAGCCCCATTTAGAGTGCATTACAGTAATCTAGTCTAGATGTAACTAAGGTGTGGACCACCTTGACCAAATCAGGCTTTTTGAGGTTCGGTTGCAGCTGGCGCACAAGCTTTAATTGTGCAAAGGTCCTCCCACCTACACGGCCATATAATCCAGTTTCCGAATCCAGATTATCTGCTTTGTACTGTATGGTATGGCAGAGTGAATGGGGCCTAACTCAGCATAAACCAGTGGCCCTCTCCCTCGTCCCCACCCAACACGCCTGCGATGCTAATGGGATCAAGAGCAGGGCCCCTCCGGAAGATCGAAGGGATCGTGTGGGTTCATATACAGTAATGCGATCATGTAAGTAGGCGGGTCCCAAACCATTCAGGGCTTTATAGGTAAGAACCTGCACCTTGAATTGGGTCCGGTAGATGAATGGCAGCCAGTGGAGCTCCTTGAACAGGAGGGATGACCTCTCCCTGTAAGGTGCCCCAGTTAACAACCTGGCTGCCGCCCGTTGGATCATCTGAAATTTCCGGGCCGTTTTCAAGGGCAGCCCCACGTAGAGTGCATTGCAGTAATCCAGTATAGAGGTGACTAAGGCGTGGACCACCTTGGATTTGGTTAGACACCGAGACCTTGTCCAAGATTTTTTTATTCAAGGGTTAGGGTCTGTGACAACTTACTGTTGAGAGTTCCAAGAAGCACGTTCAAGAGTTCCAGCACAACTTGTAGAATTGGACACAGCTGCAAAAGAAAGGAAGGTGATCAGTGGGAGGGAACAGAGCTTCATTCCTCATTTATTTGTGGGACAGCATTTGCTATCATGATGAGTTCAGCTAAATCATTGAATGGTCTATTATTAGTTTGCATGTGGGTTGAAGTCAAAATATTCCAAGTTTCGGTTATTGGGAAGGAGCAATTAAATGTAGGCCTAAATAACTGGAGCTCTGTCTTGACCAGTACCAAGAAGAGGTTGTGAAGCATGCATTCCTTATGGCTTGCTATAAATGGTTTTAGTAGGGAGCAGGCATGTAGCCAGGGGAAGGGGGCTTGGGGGGCTTCAGCCCCCCCCCCCCCCAAATTCTCATGGTGGTTCGCGAGAAGGCCTTACTGGTGCAATATCATGATCTGATCGCCATGCTCAATATATCCCATATGCATGGGGGTATTGGGGTAACGAGGGTGGCACAGTGGGTTAAAGCACTGAGCTGCTGAGCTTGTTGACCAAAAGGTCGCAGGTTCGATTCCAGGGAGCGGCGTGAGCTTCCGCTTCCAGGCCCAGCTTCTGCCAACCTAGCAGTTCGAAAACATGCAAATGTGAGTAGATCTATAGGTACCGCTCCGATGGGAAGGTAACGGCGCTCCATGCGGTCATGCTGGCCACATGACCTTGGAGGTGTCTATAGACAACTCTGGCTCTTCAGCTTAGAAATGGAGATGAGCACCACACCTCAGAGTCAGACATGACTGGACTTAATGTCAGGGGACAACCTTTACCTTTATCTTATTGGGGTAATGATACAAAAGGTTTGCTAGGGTGGACCCTCTTTCACTCAGACTCACCCCCCCCCCCAAACAAAGCCCCCCTCCCCTGAATCGAAATTCTGGCTACGGGTCTGGTAGGGAGACAACTCAGCTAGATGTTGGTAATGATCTCAAAAGTTGGATTCTGAGTGGGGTTGCTAGGGATGCCACATACTGAGAGGATAAAAGGGGATGACCAATAATACTGGAGAACCCAAACCCCTGGAGAACGCACCACATTAGGAAGGAGACTGTTCAAGGTCTTGGAGAGCATGCCAACCAAGTTCCCCACTGCGGTCCTAAGGAAGAGAAAGCATTCATCCTTAAAACATTGAGTTCGGAACCATCCTCTTTTCTGGGCCAAGGGATGGTCCGTTGACCACTCATGCAGAAGAGGAGAAAGAGCATTTCTGTATAGAAATGGGAAGGCCACACGCTCCCCTCTCCATCGCTACCCAAACCACTCCCCCCAAAGCTTTATTAAGATCTCTGGACACTCACCCAGGCAAGAGCTCGATGTGAACCGCATCGGTCAAACATTTCTCAATCACTAACTTGGATTGCATAATCCGAAGAGAGAGGTGGACATTCACATGCACAAGCAGAACAGGCTTGGAAGACCTGGAAGAGAAGGGGGTATTGCTCTGGAAGCCCAGAATTGGAATCAAGACCCCCAGGGTCATCCAGACCAACCCTTGTCCCAAAACCTTCAGAGAAGGAGACTCCACCACATTCCCAGGCAATCAGTTGATATTCATAGCGTTGTATATTGCATTTTTGATCTCTCTCTCTATATATATATGTATATATATGGGCCCATGCAGATGCCTTTTGGGTTCTCTTTTACTTGAGGAAAATAGAGGCCCCTTCTACACAGTCATATAAAATCCAAGTAATCTGCTTTGAACTGGATTATATGGCAGTGGAGACTCACATAATCCAGTTCAAAACAGATAATGTGGACTATCTGTTTTGATAATCTGGATTATATGACAGTATAGACGGGACCAGAGAAAGGCAAGCAAGAAGTAAGAGCCTGAGAGCCAGCAAATGTCAATAAGTTAGACAAAAAATGGAAAAATGGAAAGTGGGCAAAAGTTCTTCATTTACACAGAACTTTTCGCACCTTCTCTTGAATCAGGATATTTAAATATATTTTCTTACTGTAGTATATTTTGATACTTGCGCGCACATATCTCCATTTGTTATGCTTACTTGAAGTCTATCATGTGTCCACAAGGATGGTAAAACATCAAAAACATCCAGGTGTCCCCTGGGCAACGTCCTAGCAGACGGCCAATTCTCTCACACCAGAAGCGACTTGCAGTTTCTCAAGTCGCTCCTGACACCGCAAAAAAAAAATCTGTCCAGTCATAGCTTGTGATGTTAGTAAATTGATGTTCTGACAGTATGAACCTGCTGTTTAAACTGGAATATTCTGCCAGACTGGATTTGGAGGAGAACCCCAGCTTGGTCCACTGCTTCAGAAGAGACAATATATTGCCAACGGAGTGACTTACTGTTGGTGTTGTCGTTTTTGTGAGCTCCACAGTTGGGCTATATCAGCATCACAGGACCTGCCTTAAGTTTGTTTTCTTGTTTTTAGTTGCTGTCTAAACATTCAATAATGAAGGGACAGGTAATTGTGGATCCCGAGGAAGGGGATTCCCAAACCATGCCTTTCTGCTCACCCGTCCTTGCCCAGTAGTTCCAGATCAATACCGATTTTCAGTTGAAGCACATCATCTGAAAGGGTTTCCACCTTGATGTCAAGCACGTTGATTTTCCCAATCTTCAATCTGGAAGGTGAGAAAAAGTTTGGCAAAGTCAGAGATGGAAACTATGGCCGGGAGCTTTATGCGCATGAAGACCCTGCTATGAGCCACACACAAGGAACCACACACAAGAAACCCTCCACTTTCACTGGGGTTAGGGGCACAGGACCTGTGAAGGTCAAACAATGTGAATAACGAAATTACTATGTTTTTACATGAGAGGACAAACACCTCCCTAGAAAACTCTGGGGTCAACCTCGACTGGAATCTGACCATAGGATTGCACTGAAGGACCAAGGTGCTCTCTCTAGAAATCTCTAGGTCCTTCCATGTGACTGGGTGAAGTTGACTACGGAGTTGTACTGGAGGATCTAGAGATTGCTAGAGAGATCTGTGAATGTGTTGTTGAAGGCTTTCATGGCCAGAATCACTGAGTTGCTGTGAGTTTTCTGGGCTGTATGGCCATGTTCCAGCAGCATTCTCTCCTGATGTTTTTCCTGCATCTTTGGGTGGCATCTTCGGAAGTCTGTTGGCAGTGAGGCAAGTGGAGTGTATATAATACCTGTGGAATACCGACTGCATCCTCTAGCCCAAGGATGATGAAAAACATGCAAAGAAATTCTTAGTTCCCCCCAAAACGTGTCTATAGAGGTCACTTCCACCCTTAGTCCCCTCGGGGAGATAGGGCAGAATATAAATAGGTCGTTGTTGTTGTTGTATTGTCGAAGGCTTTCATGGCCAGAATCACTGGGTTGTTGTAGGTTTTTTCAGGCTATATGGCCATGTTCTAGAGGCATTCTCTCCTGACGTTTCGCTTGCATCTATGAGGCCTCACTACCTCTGAGGATGCTTGCCATAGATGCAGGTGAAACATCAGGAGAGAATGCTTTTAGAACATGGCCATTAGGCCTGGATAACAACGGAAAAATTTGTTTCTAAAATCGATTTGTATTTGGGGGGTTTTTTTGTTTCGATATTTAAAATAATTACAAAATTTTCCTTTTAAAAAGTTCGATATTTACGAAATTTCGTAAATGTGAAAAAAATTACAAAACATTAACGAATCGATTTCCGAAACAATAACGAATCGATTCGTTAATGGCGGATGCGACCGCAAAATACGCTAAAAAACCTCCAGAAACTTTGGAAGTTTCCCTCTCCCTCTGTTGTTGACTGTTGGTGTGATATTATAATTTTTTTTCACTAATTAAACAAAAAAACTTGCCCCAGACATGAGGAAATAATAACGAAACGACCACAGAACAATAACGAAACGAATACAATAACGAAATACGAAGCATTTACAAAACATGTTTAAAAATTCATTTTTTAAAAAAATTGCTCCAGAATGGTTCGTTATCGTTTTGTAATTGAAAAAATTAACGAATTATTAACGAATTACGAATTAACGAAATGAAACCGCCCAGCCCTAATGGCCATATAACCCGAAAAACCTAGAACAACCCAATTCTTAGCTCCCCAAAGACTTGTCTATAGAGGTCACTTCTGCCCTGAGTCCCCTCGGGGAGATGGGGCCGAATATAAATAAATTATTATTATTATTATTATTACTACTACTACTACTTCTGGATGCCCAAACAATATTCCAGGGCTTCCCATTTTTTAGTGTGAAATAAACTGGGTGAACCAGTTTCTAGGATGGTGGCACTGGTCCATGTCATTTTGTCGGGTCCACACATACTTTCATATATTTTATCCATGCATTGAATATATGTCCCACCTGGTTCCCAGTATCACTTACTTAAGCAGACCCAGGGCATTTCCAAGCAGACCTTTCTCTCCCAAGAGATCTTGAAGCAGACCTTTGTCTCCCAAGAGACCTCCAAGCAGACCTTTGTCTCCCAAGAGACTTCCAAGCAGATCGTTGTTGTCTCCCAAGAGACCTCCTTCGTTGCCTCCTAAGACACCTCCAAGCAGACCTCTTCTTTGCCGTCCTAAGAGGCCGCCCAACAGACCACTTTTTTTGTTCGGGGTGCCACCAGTTGAACTTCCTTGACTTCCTCCTGAAAGACCTTCTCCCAAGACAGCATTCAAGACCTTAGAGAGTACTGTAGAAAGTTGATACCATTTTGAATAAGAGATGGAAAGTCAACAAAGTAAAACTGCGTCTCAGCATTATTCACCACCATCACTACTGTTACCCTTTCCAGTGCTGTGTTGGCTTTCACTAAACTGACTCCTGACTTTATAGGCAACCTTTTACTCCATTTTTGTCCCATGAGATAATTTGGTTGGAATAATCAATTATATACATATGGGATAAGCGTATCTATAAGCTACATGCAACAAGGACACATTTTTAGTGGCACAGAAGCAGGCCTTGAAGCTTGGCACTGCCAAGTTAATGACATTGGCATCCCCTTGCAAGGAATGATGATTGATTAATTAATTAGCAGTGTCCATAGTGCCAAGACAAACACACTGATGGTTCCAGCACTAACACATTGCAGAACCATTTCTGTGTCAAAAGCACTGTTATTGTTGTTGTTGGGGGACACCTGTTCATCCCCACAACCATTGTCTTGTGGGGTTCCTCAGGGCTCAATATTGTCTCCCATGTTGTTTAACATCTACATGAAGCCGCTGGGTGAGATCATCCGGAGTTTCGGGGTACGGTGTCATCTGTACGCGGATGATGTCCAACTCTGTCACTCCTTCCCACCTGCTACTAAGGAGGCTGTCCAGGTCCTGAACCGGTGCTTAGCCGCTGTGACGGTCTGGATGAGGGCGAACAAATTGAAACTGAATCCAGACAAGACAGAGGTCCTCCTGGTCAGTCACAAGGCCGAACAGGGCATAGGGTTACAGCCTGTGCTGGATGGGGTCGCACTCCCCCTGAAGACGCAGGTTCGCAGCTTGGGTGTGACCCTGGACTCATCGCTGAGCCTGGAACCCCAGGTTTCGGCGGTGACCAGGGGAGCATTTGCACAGCTAAAGCTTGTGCGCCAGCTGCGCCCGTACCTTGGGAAGTCTGACTTGGCCACGGTAGTCCACGTTCTGGTTACATCCCGTTTAGACTACTGCAATGCTCTCTACGTGGGGTTGCCTTTGAAGACAGCTCGGAAGCTCCAACTAGTCCAACGCTCGGCAGCCATGATTTTAACAGGAGCGGAGCGCAGGGAGCATACAACCCCCCTGTTGCGCCAACTCCACTGGCTACCGATCTGCTACCGGGCTGAATTCAAAGTGCTGGCGTTGGCCTTTAAAGCCCTAAACGGTTCCGGCCCAAGCTACCTATCTGACCACATCTCTGCCTGTGAACCCACCAGGACTCTGAGATCTTCCGGGGAGACCCTGCTCTCGATCCCGCCTGCTTCTCCAGCTCGGCTGGTGGGGACGAGAGATAGGGCCTTCTCGGCGGTGGCTCCTCGGCTGTGGAACGCCCTTCCTACGGACATTAGACTAGCACCATCTCTAATGGTATTCCGCAAAAAGGTGAAGACCTGGATGTTTGTGCAGGCGTTTGAGTAATTTAGTGCAATCTGGTAATGGAACATAGGAATGGAACAATGGACGATGAACCTGGACTACGCTTGGATGATGAGAAGATTGGGTACGGTTGTTTTTTGTAATAATTGTGCATTGTCATTGCTTATTGGTAATTTATGGATAATGTGTTAAGTCAATTGTTATATGTTGTATGGAACCACTGCTGTTTCTACTGTTTTTACTGTTTGTGAACCGCTGTGAGTCGCCTTCGGGCTTGAGATACAGCGGTATAGAAGCAAAGTAAATACATAAATAAATAAATAAATAAATATTGTGAAAAATATATACATCCCAATATGAAAATTGAAAGACACACAAATACTAACCTCCTGTAATGTCTTGTACATTCACCATGGCCGTCATGGGGCTTCCTTCTTGTGCCACAGCTTCTTGGAAGGGCAGGACGCCACACAGGAGAAGGATAGTCAAAATCTTGAGCATCTTGACCTGAGAAAATATGGAATTGGAAAGGGACTCAGGGCCACCTAGCCCATCCTCTTCTGCAAGGCAGGAATCTATAATACAAGCCCTCCTGACAGATGGCCATTATCCAGCCTCTGTTTATGAACCTCCAGAAAAGGAAGGCGGCTCCACCAAACTTCCAGGCACCAGATTCCCCTGGAGCAGTGTTTCTCAATCTTGCTAATGCCATGACCCCTTAATAACATTCCTCATATTGTGGTGACCACCAACCATAAATTTATTAGGTTCTTGTGGGTTTTTTCGGGCTATAGGGCCATGTTCTAGAGGCATTTCTCCTGACGTTTCGCCTGCATCTATGGCAAGCATCCTCAGAGGTAGTGAGGTCTGTTGGAATTAGGACAATGGGTTTATATATCTGTAGAATGGCTGGGGTGGGGCAAAGAGCTCTTCTCTGCTGGAGCTAGGTGTGAATGTTTCAGCTGATCACCTTCATTAGCATTAGAAGGCCTGCCTGAGCCTGGGAAAATCTCTTGCTGGGAGGTGTTAATCTGTGCCTGGTTGTTTCCTCTCTGTTGTTTTGCTTGAGGAAACAACCAGGCACAGGTTAACACCTCCCAGCAAGAGATTTTCCCAGGCTCAGGCAGGCCTTCTAATGCTAATGAAGGTGATCAGCTGAAACATTCACACCTAACTGCAGCAGGGAAGAGCTCCTTGCCCCACCCCAGCCATTCCACAGATATTGTCCTAATTCCAACAGACCTCACTACCTCTGAGGATGCTTGCCAAAGATGCAGGCGAAACGTCAGGAGAAATGCCTCTAGAACATGGCTCTATAGCCCGAAAAAACCCACAAGAACCTAGTGATTCCAGCCATGAAAGCCTTCGACAATACATAAATTTATTTTCATTACCACTTCAATAACTGTAATAACTGCTACTGTTATGAATCGTAATGCAAGTATCTGATACGCAGGATGTATTTTCATTCCCTGGACTAAATTTGGCACAAATACCCAATATGGCCAAATTTGAATAGCAGTAGCCCAGTTTACCTGTCCGAACGTATTCTCCCCTATGAACCATCTAGGTTGTTAAGATCGTCTGGAGGGGCCCTGCTCTCGGTCCCACCAGCCTCTCAGGCGCATCTGGTGGGGACGAGGGACAGGGCCTTTTCGGTGGTGGCCCCTCGACTCTGGAACTCTCTCCCACTGGAGATCAGAACTGCCCCCTCCATTCTGTCGTTCAGAAAACGGGTGAAAACCTGGCTATGGGGTTTGGCTTTCGATGAGTGAATCAATATTTCTGTGATCGGATAGATGACGATGAATGATGGATAACGAATTCACTATGACGACTGACCATTGTTATTATGTGATTGCATTTTGCTGTTATAACGCTTTCATTGACTATGTTATATGATGTTTTTAATGATTGTTTTGTGATGTTATTGTTGGAAACCGGCCCGAGTCCCCCGATAGAGGGGAGAAGACCGGTATACAAAATTGCTAAATAAATAAATAAATAAATTTTGGGAGTTGTAGTTGCTGGGATTTATAGTTCATCTTCAATCAAAGAGCATTCTGAACTCCACCAACAATGGAATTGAGCCAATCTTGGCACACAGAACTCCCATGACCAACAGAAAATACTGGAAGGGTTTGGTGGCCATTGACCTTGAGTTTTGGAGTTCTAGTGCACCTACATCCAGAGAGTACTGTAGACTCAAACAATGATGGATCTGGACCAAACTTGGCATGAAAACTCAATATGCCCATATTTGAGCACTGGTGGAGTTTGGGGAAAATAAACCTTGACATTTGGGAGTTGTCGTTGCTGGGATTTATAGTTCGCCTACAATCAAAGAGCATTCTGAACTCCACCAACGATAGAATTGGGCCAAACCTCCCACAGACAATCCCCATGACCAACAGAAAATACTGGAAGGGTTTGGTGGCCATATGTGAGCACAGGTGGAGTTTGGGGGAAATAAACCTTGACATGGATGGACTGGATGGCCCATGAGGTCTCTTCCAACTCTTTGATTCTATGATTTGGGAGTTGTAGTTGCTGGGATTTATAGTTCACCTACAATCAAAGAGCATTCTGAACTCCACCAATGATAGGATTGGGCCAAACCTCCCACAGACAATCCCCATGACCAACAGAAAATACTGTGTTTCCTGATGGTTTGTGGCGACTCCTCTGATACCCCCTCGCAACCCCAGGTTGACCCCCTAGGAAACACTGCCCCCCCCCCCCAGGTTGAGAAATGCTGCCCTAGAGAATACCTTGGACCCTCAGGAAGCTTTCCCTAATATTTACATTGGAATTTCTTTTCCTGGAGTCTGAATTCATGGGGGCAACTACACCGTCAAATGAATGCATTTTGACACCAGTGGAATTGTTGTGGCTAAATACTATGGATGTGAGAGCTGGACCTTAGGGAAGGCTGAGCGAAGGAAGATCGATGCTTTTGAGTTGTGATGTTGGAGGAAAGTGCTGAGAGTGCCTTGGACTGCGAGAAGATCCAACCAGTCCATCCTCCAGGAAATAAAGCCTGACTTCTCACTGAAGGGAAGGAGACTAGAGACAAAGTTGAAGTCCTTTGGCCACATCATGAGGAGACAGCAAAGCCTAGAGAAGGGAATGATGCTGGGGAAAGTGGAAGGCAAAAGGAAGAGGGGCCGACCAAGGGCAAGATGGATGGATGGCATCCTTGAAGTGACTGGACTGACCTTGAAGGAGCTGGGGGTGGTGACAGCCGACAGGGAGCTCTGGCCTGGGCTGCTACATGAGATCACGAAGAGTCGGAGACGATTGAACGAATGAACAACAACAATACTATGGAAGCTGTAGTTTTAAAAGGTCTTTAGCCTTCTCTATCAAAGAGCGCTGGTTCTTTGCCAAACTTCAACTCTCTGCAAACCACAGCATTGAGCCATGAAAGTTTAAGTAGTGTCAATCTGCATGAATTCTGCCATGTAATGAAGCCTAAATGTAAATTTCATGGAGTCAGCGGGGTTTTTCCCACATGGAACCAGCAATTTAGATTAGAAGAAAATCCCACTAATGTTCATTTTAGCTCCCACTGAGATCATATATGATACTGAATCATCCAAAGTCAGATTTTTGTACCTGAAATCCATTCCTGCTTAACCATCTAGCAAGAGATTGAATACAAGTTATGTTGCCTGTAATAAATACATGAATTAATATCTAGTCCAGTGGTTCTCAACCTTCCTAATGGCGTGACCCCTTAATACAGTCCCTCATGTTGTGTTGACCCCCAACCATAATATTGTTTTCGTTTCTACTTCATAACAGTCATTTTACTACTGTTATAAATCATAATGTAAATATCTGATATGCAGGATGCATTTTCATTCACTGGACCAAACTGGGCACAAATACCCAATACACCCAAATGTGAATGCTAGTGGGGTTGGGGGAGGATTGATTTTGTAATTTGGGAGTTGTAGTTGCTGGGATTTATAGTTCACTTATAATCAAAGAGCATTCTGAATGCCACCAGCGATGGATTTGAACCAAACTTGGCTCCCATGACCAATGGAAAACATTGGTCATTGGGCATTGACTTTGAGTTTGGGAGTTGTAGTTCACCTATATCCAGAGAGCACTGTGGACTCATGCAATTGTGGCTCTGGACCAAACTTGGCACAAATCCTCAATATGCCCAAATGTGAACACTGGTGGAGTCTGGGGAAAATAGATCTTGACATTTGGGAGTTGTAGTTGCTGGGATTTATAGTTCACGTTCAATCAAAGAGCACTCTGAACTCCACCAACAATGGAATTGAACCAATCTTGGCACACAGAACTCCCATGACCAACAGAAAATACTGGAAGGGTTTGGTGGCCATTGACCTTGAGTTTTGGAGTTCTAGTTCACCTACATCCAGAGAGCACTGTGGACTCAAACAATGATGGATCTGGACCAAACTTGGCATGAAAACTCAATATGCCCATATGTGAGCACTGGTGGAGTTTGGGGAAAATAAACCTTGACATTTGGGAGTTGTAGTTGCTGGGATTTATAGTTCGCCTACAATCGAAGAGCATTGTGAACTCCACCAACGATAGGATTGGGCCAAATCTCCCACAGACAATCCCCATGACCAACAGAAAATACTGTGTTTCCTGATGGTCTTTGGTGACCCCTCTGATACCCCCTGGTGACCCCTCCAGGGGTCCTGACCCCCAGGTTGACCCCCAGGAAACGCTGCGCCCCCCCCCCCCCCCAGGTTGAGAAATGCTGCCCTGGAGAACACCTTGGACCCTCAGGAAGCTTTCCCTAATATTTACATTGGAATTTCTTTTCTTGGAGTCTGAATTCATGGGGGCAACTACACCGTCAAATGGATGCAGTCTGACACCAGTGGAAATGCTGTGTTTCAATACCATGGAAGCTGTAGTTTTATAAGGCCTTTAGCCTTCTCTATCAAAGAGCGCTGGTTCTTCACCAAACTCCAACTCTCAGGAAACCACAGCATTGAGCCATTAAAGTTTAAGTAGTGTCAATCTGCATGAATTCTGCCATATAATGAAGCCTAAATGTAAATTTCATGGAGTCAGCGGGGTTTTTTCCACATGCAACCAGCAATTTAGATTAGAAGAAAACCCCACCAATGTTCATTTTAGCTCCCACTGAGATCATATATGAAACTGAATCACCCACAGCCAGATTTTTGTACCTGAAATCCATTCCTGCTTAACCATCTAGCAAGAGATTGAATGCAAGTTATGTTGACTGTAATAAATACATGAATTAATATCTAGTCCAGTGTTTCTCAACCTTCCTAATGGCGTGACCCCTTAATACAGTCCCTCATGTTGTGTTGACCCCCAACCATAATATTGTTTTGTTGCTACTTCATACCAGTCATTTTACTACTGTTCTAAATCCTTATGTAAATATCTGATATCCAGGATGCATTTTCATTCACTGGACCAAACTGGGCACAAATACCCAATACACCCAAATGTGAATGCTAGTGGGGTTGGGGGAGGATTGATTTTGTAATTTGGGAGTTGTAGTTGCTGGGATTTATAGTTCACTTATAATCAAAGAGCATTCTGAATGCCACCAGCGATGGATTTGAACCAAACTTGGCTCCCATGACCAATGGAAAACACTGGAAGGGTTTGATGGGCATTGACTTTGAGTTTGGGAGTTGTAGTTCACCTATATCCAGAGAGCACTGTGGACTCATGCAATTGTGGCTCTGGACCAAACGTGGCACAAATCCTCAATATGCCCAAATGTGAACACTGGTGGAGTCTGGGGAAAATAGATCTTGACATTTGGGAGTTGTAGTTGCTGGGATTTATAGCTCATTGCAATCAAAGAACATTCTGAACTCCACCGATAGAATTGGGTCAAACTTCCCACATGGAACCCCCATGGCCATCAGAAAATACTGTGTTTTCTGATGGTTTTTGGCGACCCCTCTGACACCCACTTGCGACCCCCTCAGGGGTCCCGACCCCCAGGTTGAGAAACACTGATCTAGTCCTTGAAAAATCATTCTTGAGTTGGTTCATTTTGGAAAAAGTAACCTTTTTGCAAGGAAGTCAAGCTGAGCTCCCTTTGGATCTTGACCTTACTCACCTGTTGGCTTCGCAAGGTGTCCTCGAAGTGTTGTCCTCTGTGGAGAAAGATGTAGTGAGCCAAGAGGGGACACCCCTTATATACGAAATATCTGCATCAGGAACGAGGAAAAGCTCTGTTTGTGGGAAACCTGTGATATTTGCTTGGGTATAAAATAGCAATTACTGTGTACAATGCAAATATTTAGAAATTAGAAAAGGTTGGCAAATTGTTATGCAAGAATGTATGGAACACCACAACAAGGGCATTTGGCCCAGGATTGATCTGAGATGCCAGTTTCCAATGACCTTGACAACTCAGAATAATGTCACGATCTTGGGTGAGATGCTAGAAGTTGGCTTTTATTCAACCACGGATTGGAACAGAAAGAGAGTGGATTCAAACTTGGATCATAATACAGTTATATTGACCGTTCATTTCATGTTCAACCCTATGAGAACCATAATGCAACATTAACTCAGAGGGTCCCAGATCGAATTGTTATTCCCAGAGTGGACCCAATAGATAAATTGTTGAATTATAAGAAAGGTTGTCATGCAAAGCCGCTTAGGCAGAAAACAATGAGATGCCCTGATACAGGATGAATGGCACATGGCTCAACAATGTATTTATTTATCGTGTCAGGAGCAAACCAAACAGTTGTACTGAATTTTTAACAAACAAACAAAACATAAAGTTTGCAAGCTTGGTCGTTGATTAAATGTCCTTTGACCAGTATCTGGCCCCTTGGAGTGCCTCTGGTGTTGCCGCAAGGAGGTCCTCCATTGTGCATGTGGCAGGGCTCAGGTTGCATTGCAGCAGGTGGTCTGTAGTTTGCTCTTCTCCACACTCGCATGATGTGGTTTCCACTTTGTAGCCCCATTTCTTGAGGTTGGATCTGCATCTTGTGGTGCCAGAGCGCAGTCTGTTCAGCGCCTTCCAAGTCGCCCAGTTTTCTGTGTGCCCAGGGGGGAATCTCTCATTGATTTAGATTCTGGGTTTGGGCCTGCCACTTTTGGACTCTCGCTTGCTGAGGTGTTCCAGCGAGTGTCTCTGTAGATCTTAGAAAACTATTTCTTGATTTAAGTCGTTGACGTGCTGGCTGATACCCAAACAAGGGATGAGCTGGAGATGTCTCTGCCTTGGTCCTTTCACTATTGGCTGCTACTTCCTGGCGGATGTCAGGTGGTGCAATACCAGCTAGACAGTGTAATTTCTCCAGTGTTGCAGGGCACAGACACCCCATGATACTGCGGCATGCCTCATTAAGAGCCACATCCACTGTTTTAGCGTGGTGAGATGTGTTCCACACTGGGCATGCGTACTCAGCAGCAGTGTAGCAAAGCACAAGAGCCTTCACTGTGTCTGGT
Source organism: Anolis sagrei (assembly GCF_037176765.1). Classification (NCBI taxonomy): domain Eukaryota; kingdom Metazoa; phylum Chordata; class Lepidosauria; order Squamata; family Anolidae; genus Anolis; species Anolis sagrei. The sequence goes on along the minus strand of NC_090024.1, from coordinate 244,198,742 downwards.
TGTGATCCTTAGGTTGTGCCAGTCAGCTTTTGTATGATATTGTTTCTAGCACCCACTTTTTGCTTGATGTTCAGGCAGTGCTTCTTGTAGGTCAGAGCACGGTCCAGAGTGACTTCCAGGTATTTGGGTGCGCTGCAATGCTCCAGTGGGATTCCTTCCCAGGGATCAGCTGGTTACCCCTGTAATAGGCAGTAAGAGCACCTAGAGTTTCGGAGAGCTTCTGTTCAACCATCTCAAAGCTCCCTGCTTGAGCAGTAATGGCACGATCATCAGCATAGATGAAACTCTCTGTCTCTTTGTGTAAATGTTGAACATGGATGGAGCAAGCACGCTCTTCTGAGGCAGGCCGTTCTTCTGTTTTTGCCATCTGCTTCTCTGGCCCTGGAACTCAACAAAAAAGCTCCTGTTTTGTAGCAGGTTTCCTATGAGGCAGGTGAGGTGTTTTCTCAGGAGGAGGCAACGGTGGTTCACAGTATCATAAGCCACTGACAGGTCTATGAAGGCAGCTCCTGTGATCTGCTGCCTTTCAAAGCCATCTTCTATGTGCTGAGTCAGGTTCAACACTTGCGATGTGCAGCTTTTGCCTTTTCTGAAGCCAGCTTGCTGTGGAATCAGACATTGGTCTATTTTTTCCATAATTCTATGCAAAATAAGTCTCTCCAGAACTTTGTAAAGATGGCACAACAGGGAGATTGGTCTGTAGCTTTTTGGATCATTACGGTCTTTGCCTGGTTTCAAGATGGCGATGACTCTTGCTTTCCTCCAGCAATATATATATATATATATAATGTGAAAGAGATCCTGGAAATCCTAAAGTTATTTTCAATCACGATACTGTCCTCTGGGGTATTAGTTGCCCCTCCCATATTTGGGGTCATCTGCAAATTTGATAAGCATGTCCTCTATTCTGTCACTCAAGCCATTGATAAAGAGGTTGAACAGGACAGAACCCTCTTCATGGCACCCAAATGGTCATTCTCTCCAAGAGGAAGGAGGAGCCATTGCAGAGAAGCACCGTTTAGGTTCAGCCAATCAATTCCCAGTCTACCTAACAGGATCACTGCCATGCCTAGTCCACATTATACGAGCTTCTTTGTGAGAATATCATGGTCTTGTTAAAGGCCTTGCTGAAATCAAGATATACTACATCCACAGCATTCCCTTCATCTACTAATCTTGTAACTGTGTTTAAAAAGTACTCTGGCATGGCTTGTTTTTGAGAAATTCATGTTGACTTTTAGTAATCACAGCATTCCTTACTAAGTACTTACAGACTATCTCTTTAATGAGTTGTAGGTTTTTCAGGCTGTATGGCCATGTTCTAGAAGCATTCTCTTCTGACGTTTTGCCTGCATCTATGGCAGGCATCCTCAGAGGTCACCTCACAACCTCTGAGGATGCCTGTCATAGATGCAGGCAAAATGCGAGATGCTCCACTTAGGCAGAAAAAACGAAATGCAAAGATACAGAATGGCGACAATGATGCCTGGCTCGAGAGCAGTACATGTGAAAAAGATCTTGGAGTCCTCGTGGATAACAAGTTAAACATGAGCCAATAATGTCATGTGGTGGCAAAAAAGCCAATGGGATTTTGGCCTGCATCAAGAGGAGCATAGTGTCTAGATCCAGGGAAGTCATGCTGCCTTGGTTAGACCACACCTGGAATATTGTGTCCAATTCTGAGCAGCACAATTCAAGAGAGACATTGACAAGCTGGAATGTGTCCAGAGGAGGGTGACTAAAATGATCAAGGGTCTGGAGAACAAGCCCTATGAGGAGCAGCTTAAAGAGCTGGGTATGTTTAGCCTGAAGAAGAGAAGGCTGAGAGGAGACATGATATCCATGTATAAATATGTGAGAGGAAGCCACAGGGAGGAGGAGGGAGCAAGCTTGTTTTCTGCTTCCCTGGAAACTAGGACGTGAAACAATGGCTTCAAACTACAAGAGAGGAGATTCCATCTGAACATGAGGAACTTCCTGACTGTGAGAGCCGTTCAGCAGTGGAACTCTCTGCCCCGGAGTGTGGTGGAGGCTCCTTCTTTGGAAGCTTTTAAACAGAGGCTGGATGGCCATCTGTCAGGGTGATTTGAATACAATATTCCTGCTTCTTGGCAGAATGGGGTTAGACTGGATGGCCTGTGAGGTCTCTTCCAACTCTTGGATTCTATGAAAACATCCGAAGAGAATGCTTCTAGAACATGGCCATACAGCCCGAAAAACCTACAACAACTCAGTGATTCTGGCCATGAAAGCCTTCAACAATACATCTCTTTAATGATCTACTCCAGAATCTTTCCTATTATTGATATAAGGCTGACTGGACAGCCCTGCTTTGGGTCTTCTTTTTTCCCTTCTTGAAGGTTTACCTCTTTCCAGTTTGCTGGAATTTCTCCGGTTCACCAGTAATTCTCAAAGATATTTACCAGTGACTTCTGATCTCCACAAATGGAGGTAAGATTTATTTATTTTGTGTCAAAAGCATTGCATAGATAAGTAAGATTAAAAACTGATAAAATAAAAGGATCACAAACAGCTAAATAGTTTTAGACCAAAATCAGGCAACAGCGACCGCATTGTCTGTATCTTTAAACTATTCTTCCTCTGTACATGAGGCAGGGTAATGAGGACAAGCATACAGATTCTGAGTTGTTAGTTCTGCTCCGCAGTCGTACAGTGCGGAGGATTCCTCTAGGTCATGCCATTTTGCCAGATTGTCTTTTGATTTGTCCACTCCGCTTCTGAGTCTGTTCAGGGACTTCCAAGTTGCCCATTCTTGGTTTGCCCCTGAAGGAAGACCCTCATGGGGAGGGCCATCCAGTTGGGATTTCCAGGTTTAGTTGCCCAGAGGGATACTCTTGCTGTTGCTGGAGGAACATTAAGAGGATAGGCGTGGTTCTCATGAAACCTTTCCTTGATTTGAGTCTACTGGGAGGAAGCTGATAGTCATGCAGTGGGTGGCTTTCACAGTGTTCAATCTTATTTCTTTCCCAGTTATCAGCAACTTCCCGTCAGACATCAAGGGGGGGGGGGGTGGGGGCAATGCCAGATAGCTTATAGAGTTTATCAACAGGTGTAGGTTTGGGACATCCTGTGACTATTCTGTTTCGTTCAGTGCTAAATTCACCCTGCTTTGCCCTGTTTGGCACAGAATTGTGTCAAACATGGTAGGCATACTCAGCAGCTGAGTAAGATAAGGCCAGGGCTGATGTTCTTATTAATGTTGGGTTTGCACTTCATACTCTATTAGTAAGTTTCTGCAGGATGTTATTGCATGCAGCTACTTTGTGGTGTTCGCACAGTATTTCCTTGGTTAGACCACACCTGGAATACTGTGTCCAATTTTGGGCAACACAATTCAAGAGAGATATTGACAAGCTGGAATGTGTCCAGAGGAGGGCGACTAAAATGATCAAGGGTCTGGAGAACAAGCCCTGTGAGGAGCGGCTTGGGGAGCTGGGCATGTTTAGCCTGAAGAAGAGAAGGCTGAGAGGAGATATGATAGCCATGTATAAATATGTGAGAGGAAGCCACAGGGAGGAGGGAGCAAGCTTGTTTTCTGCTTCCCTGGAGACTAGGACACAATGGAAGAATGGCTTCAAACTACAAGAGAGGAGGTTCCATCTGGACATGAGGAAGAACTTCCTGACTGTGAGAGCTGTTCAGCAGTGGAACTCTCTGCCCCGGAGTGTGATGGAGGCTCCTTCTTTGGAGGCTTTTAAACAGGCTGGATGGCCATCTGTCAGGGGTGATTTGAATGCAATATTCCTGCTTCGTGGCAGAATGGGGTTGGACTGGATGGCCCATGAGGTCTCTTCCAGCTCTTTGATTCTATGATTCTATATGATTCTATTTCTAAATATTAGTGTTCGATCTAATGTGATGCTGAGATATTTAGGGTGGGAACAGTGTTCGAGCTCTTGGCCTTCCCAAGTAACCTTCAGTTTTCTGTTGGCTTCACGATTATGTATATGGAAAATTCACACTTGTGTTTTGGTAGGGCTAGGCTTCAGGTGGTGAAGCCTCGATATGACATCATTTCAGATATTTAAACATGGCTCTTGTGTCCCTTATCAACCTTCTTTTCTCCAAGCTAAACACACCCAAGCTTCCTAAGCTGTTCCTCAAATGGATTCTGTTTACGCAGCTATCTGGCTCTTTCAGATAACCTTCCTGGCCCATTACAGGGTGTTTGGAAGCCACCAAATCAGTCATTTGCCAGCAGCTAGCAAAGCTGCGGTTATCTCACCTCCAACTTACTAATGCTCTGAAAGATCTCTCCAGCTACTAGAAAGGTTGATAAGGGACACAAGAGCCATATTTAAATATCTGAAATGATATATTGAGAATTATTTAACTTGTTTTCTGCTGTTCCAGAGACTAAGGCAAAAAAAAAAAAAAAAAAAAAGGGGGGGGGGGAGAGAGATTCCACCTAAACATTAGGAAGAACTTCCTGATGGTCAAAGCTGTTCAGCAATGGAATATGCAGCCTCAGAATGTGGTGGAGTTTCCTTCTTGGTGTGTTTTGAGCAGAAGCTGGATGGCATCTGTTGGGGCGGGGGGCTCTGACTGTGTGCTTTCCTGCCTGGCAAAAAGGGGCTGGACTGAATGGAGGACCCTTCTAGCTCCATGATTATATGACTCTATAAGTGGCTGCTACACAAGGGCAGGTTGACCACGACCTGAAGGGTTTTGGATGGCTTTCAGGAATTGAAGAGTAACTTATCCGCTTGGCAAGCAACCTAAGCCACGCGGTTCTCCTCCAGCGACAAGGATCCTATTGACACCTCTTTTGTGTCCTGATTGCCTAATGAAGCCAACAACATCACAGTCTCAGCCAAAGAGGGGCACCGAAAGAGAGGGGGAGAGACAGTGGAAAGCACACAATGGTGACTTCCCAGGGCCAGATCATGTTATCGAGGGTTTTAATCCTTATGGGCTTAGGGCCAGCCTAATGAGCCGGAGGGCAATCTCTACAAAGCCCTGATAAAGGTCATTAGATAGCTGACAAGCAATGATGGGGGAATTGCATGTTTGTTTTGTGTGTAAAGAGAGCCTCATCCCTTTCTCCTGGGGGTTTGGAGATGGTTCCTGTTCCAGGAGCCAACTTAGCAAAGGAAGGAAAGGCCAAGGAGGAAGGTTTCTCAAAGGGCAGGAGAATGGCTTTTGCTACAGACCAAGATCAAGGTGAATGAAAAGGTCAATGGAGTGAATATAGAAGAAAGAGAGCAATGTTTTGGACCATGGAAGGGGAGCAGGTCCATGCAGGAGCAGGACAACACAGAAGGAAGAAGAATCTAAAGCTGTGAGAAGCATTGCAATGAGAACAATATGTTGGGAGAAAGTGAAGAGGAGAAAGAGATCGAGTAGAAAGAGAGTGAAATGGAAGAAGCAGAGGAAATAACTCACATTTTTGTTTTCAAGATGAATGAAAGAAGATCCGCATGTTTAACACATAGGCAACAAAGATCCACATAGTCAAAGCAATGGTATTCCCTGTAGTAACCTACAGATGTGAAAGCTGGACCTTAGGGAAGACTGAGCGAAGGAAGATAGATGCTCTTGAACTGTGGTGTTGGAGGAAAGTTCTGAGAGTGCTTTGGATTGCCAGAAGATCCAACCAGTCCATACTTCAGGAAATAAAGCCCAACTGCTCATTGGAGGAAAGGATAGTAGAGGCCAAGATGAAGTCCTTTGGCCACATCATGAGGAGACAGCAAAGCCTAGAGAAGACAATTATGCTGGGGAAAGTGGAAGGAAAAAGGAAGAGGGGCCGACCAAGGGCAAGATGGATAGATGGATGGCATCCTTGAAGTGACTGAATTGATCTTGAAGGAGCTGGGGGTGGTGACGGCCGACGGGGAGCTCTGGCATGGGCTGCTACATGAGATCATGAAGAGTCAGAAACGACTGAACGAATGAACAACAATCACCCCTACTGGATTGTTGTAGGTTTTTTCGGGCTATATGGCCATGGTCTAGAGGCATTCTCTCCTGACGTTTTGCCTGCATCTATGGCAAGCATCCTCAGAGGTAGTGAGGATCCTACTACCTCTGAGGGTGCTTGCCATAGATGCAGGCGAAACATCAGGAGAGAATGCCTCTAACCATGGTCATATAGCCCAAAAAACCTACAACAACCCAGTGATTCCGGCCATGAAAGCCTTCGACAATACAAATCAGTCCTACTCATTTCCTGTGTGCTTGTTACATTTTGACATTGGCCCTGATTTATGGCAAACCCATCATGGGGTTTCCTTGGCAAGATTTATTCTGTCTGGGATTGCCATCACCTTGGAATCCTGGAGTTAAAAAGGGACCTCAAGGGCTACCTAATTCAACCTCATTCTGCCATAAAGGAATCCATAACTTCATCACTCCTGAAAGGTGGCCATCAAGCTTCAGAGTAAACCTCCAAAGAAAGAGAGCCTATCACCTTCTCAGGCAGTTATTTCCACAGTTGAACTTGCAATGGGATTCAATTCTTGTCTTGCAATTGGATTCAATTGGTTCATGCTCTACCCTCTGGAGCAGTGGTCCCCAACCTGTGCTCCATGGACCACCAGTGGTCCACAAGAACCAAAATATGGTCCACGGCCTCATCGTTATTACACCACTGTAACGAGAACAACTGGTCTCATGAAACCCTCTTATAGTGCAGAGGCTTATTAAATATGATTTTCTGTGAGTGAGCAGATGGTGACTACTGGATGGCCTGTGTTTTGTTTTGGAAACTAGAGCTTATGTGGTCTATCCAATGCAATTTTCTGAATCAGCACCCCAAATAACCAAACCGAATCTAAAGTTGACCAAAAACGGATTCATAACCCTTTTGGTACTAATGTTGGAGAGTGATCCCTGGTCAAGTGCTCCCTGGTCAAGTGGTACCTGGCCAAAAAAAGGTTGGGAACCATTGTTTTGGAGCAACCTCCTTCCATGTTCTACATGATGTTCTTCTACATATTTAATAGTGGCTTTGATAGAACCTTTAAGGCTGCATCTACTGAGTAGATTCAGTGCAGTTCGACACCATCTGAACTGCCATGATTCAATACAATGGGATCATGGGAGTTGTAGTTTGGTGGGGCACTAGCACTCTTTGGCTGAGAAGGCAAAAGACCTTGTAAAACTACAGCTCTTAGGATTCCATAGCAGTGACCCATTGCAATTCAAGTGGTACTCATTCTACAGTGTAAATCCACCCATGGATTCAGACAACAGGAAAGAAGATTCCGCCTAAACTTTAGGAAGTTTGGTGTCAAACTGCATTAAATCAACCATGTAGATGCACCCTCAATCTTCTATTCCTCCAGCTAAATATACTCATCCCTATAAGCAATTTCTATCAATAAAGCCTGAATAAAGGTATTTCTAGAAAGGGCAAATCATCCATTTGGGTAGAAAATGGTACCTTGGGTGGCTGTTGGAAACCTTTGGAGACCCTCTGTGACCATTTTTCCATCCAGCTTAAAACAGCTCTTTGATCCCCAAAATGTCAGACTCAAGGTTATTTTTCTTTCTGAATGTTCCTGCAGGTGCTTTTTTTCAAAACACAGTGACAGACAAGTTTTAAGTCTTTTTTTAATCCCTCCAGCCTTCTCGCTTATCTGACAACATTGCTGACATTTCTTAGAGCTTCTTTCGCCAGCAAAAGCTGAAGAGTTTGGTTTTTCTTTGTTTATTTTCCTTATTTTTATCATGCCTTTCTTACAATTATAGAGACTCCTATAGAGTTCTGCTTCTCAAGCTGTGAGAGTTTTCAGGAGACCATTTTGGGGCTCAAAAACCATATTGGAGATAACCTTTTAAGAGCTCCAACTAAGGGCTTGTAGCATATTGCATTGCCAGCAGGCCTCCCATCTCTAAACAAACACCCATCAGTTTGGGACACAATAGATAGAGAGCTAATGCAAACACCCAAACTGACTCATGTGTTCTTGTGGGTTTTTTCGGGCTATGGAGCCATGTTCTAGAGGCATTTCTCCTGACGTTTCGCCTGCATCTATGGCAAGCATCCTCAGAGGTTGAGAAGGTCTGTTGGAAGTAGGAAAAATGGGTTTATATATCTGTGGAATGGCTGGGGTGGGGCAAGGAGCTCTTCCCTGCTGCAGTTAGGTGTTAATGTTTAGCTGATCACCTTCATTAGCATTTGAAGGTCTGCCTGAGTCTGGGAAAATCTGTTGCTGGGAGGTGTTAATCTGTGCCTGGTTTTTTCCTCTCTGTTGTTTAGCTGTTATAATTTTAGAGTTTTTTAATACTGGTAGCCAGATTTTGTTCATTTTCATGGTCTCTTCCTTTCTGTTGAAATTGTCCACATGCTTGTGGATTTCAATGGCTTCTCTGTGTAGTCTGACATGGTGGTTGTTGGTGTGGTCCAGCATTTCTGTGTTCTCAAATAATATGCTGTGTCCAGGCTGGTTCATCAGGTGCTCTGCTATGGCTGACTTCTCTGGTTGAAGTAGTCTGCAGTGCCTTTCATGTTCCTTGATGCGTGTCTGGGCGCTGCGTTTGGTGGTCCCTATGTAGACTTGTCCACAGCTGCATGGTATACGGTAGACTCCTGCAGAGGTGAGAGGATCCCTCTTGTCCTTTGCTGAACGTAGCATTTGTTGGATTTTCTTGGTGGGTTTGTAGATTGTTTGTATGTTGTGTTTCCTCATCAGCTTCCCTATGCGATCAGTGGTTCCCTCGATGTATGGCAGGAACACTTTTCCTCTGGGTGGATCTTCATCTTTACTCTCGTGGCTTGTTCTTGGTCTTGCAGCTCTTCTGATGTCTGAGGTGGAGTATCCATTGGCCTGGAGTGCCCAGTTGAGGTGGTTCAGTTCATCTTGGAGGAGGTGGGGTTCGCAGATTCTTTTTGCGCGGTCTGCCAAGGCTTTAATGGTGCTTCTTTTTTGACTTGGGTGATGGTTGGAGTTTTTATGTAGATATCTATCTGTGTGCGTGGGTTTTCTGTAGACGGTGTGACCCAATTGTTGATCTGGTTTGCGGATGACTAGGACATCTAGAAAAGGCAGTCTTCCTTCATTTTCTTTTTCCATGGTGAACTGGATGTTTGGGTGGATGCTGTTAAGATGGTCCAGGAACCTGTTGAGTTCTTCTTCTCCATGGCTCCAAATGGTGAAGGTGTCATCCACATATCTGAACCATATCGTGGGCTTTTTGGTTGCTGTTTCCAGGGCTTGTTCTTCAAAGTGTTCCATGTAGAAGTTAGCTATGACCGGGCTGAGAGGGCTCCCCATAGCTACTCCATCTTTCTGTTCGTAGAATTCATTGTCCCACTGAAAGTAACTGGTGGTAAGGCAATGGTGAAACAGAGCCGTGATGTCTTCTGGGAACCTCTGGTTGATGAGTGCCATGGTGTCTGCTACCGGGACCATGGTAAATAGAGATACCACATCGAAGCTGATCAGTTTGTCGTTTGTATTTAGCTTGAGATTGCTGATTTTTTCTATGAAGTGGGCTGAGTCCTTGATGTAGTGTGTAGTGAGCCCAATATGGCTTTGTAACTGTGCAGCAAGAAATTTTGCAAGGTCGTATGTGGGGGATCCTATGGCACTCACGATGGGTCTGAGTGGGGTGGAGTCCTTATGGATTTTTGGGAGTCCATAAAGCCTGGGTGGATGGGCTTCCGATTTACATAGCTGTTGTCGTATGTCAAAGTTTATTGAGGAGTTCTTAATCAGGGTGTTGGTTTTCCTGGTTATTTTGGCAGTTGGGTCTTGCTTGAGTTTTTTGTATATAGTAGGGTCCAGGAGTTTTCTGATCTTCTCCTTGTATTCTTCTGTATGCAGACCGCGCAAAAAGAATCTGCGAACCCCACCTCCTCCAAGATGAACTGAACCACCTCAACTGGGCACTCCAGGCCAATGGATACTCCACCTCAGACATCAGAAGAGCTGCAAGACCAAGAACAAGCCACGAGAGTAAAGATGAAGATCCACCCAGAGGAAAAGTGTTCCTGCCATACATCGAGGGAACCACTGATCGCATAGGGAAGCTGATGAGGAAACACAACATACAAACAATCTACAAACCCACCAAGAAAATCCAACAAATGCTACGTTCAGCAAAGGACAAGAGGGATCCTCTCACCTCTGCAGGAGTCTACCGTATACCATGCAGCTGTGGACAAGTCTACATAGGGACCACCAAACGCAGCGCCCAGACACGCATCAAGGAACATAAAAGGCACTGCAGACTACTTCAACCAGAGAAGTCAGCCATAGCAGAGCACCTGATGAACCAGCCTGGACACAGCATATTATTTGAGAACACAGAAATGCTGGACCACACCAACAACCACCATGTCAGACTACACAGAGAAGCCATTGAAATCCACAAGCATGTGGACAATTTCAACAGAAAGGAAGAGACCATGAAAATGAACAAAATCTGGCTACCAGTATTAAAAAACTCTAAAATTATAACAGCTAAACAACAGAGAGGAAAAAACCAGGCACAGATTAACACCTCCCAGCAACAGATTTTCCCAGACTCAGGCAGACCTTCAAATGCTAATGAAGGTGATCAGCTAAACATTAACACCTAACTGCAGCAGGGAAGAGCTCCTTGCCCCACCCCAGCCATTCCACAGATATATAAACCCATTTTTCCTACTTCCAACAGACCTTCTCAACCTCTGAGGATGCTTGCCATAGATGCAGGCGAAACGTCAGGAGAAATGCCTCTAGAACATGGCTCCATAGCCCGAAAAAACCCACAAGAACCTAGTGATTCCAGCCATGAAAGCCTTCGACAATACATTGACTCATGTGTGTTTGCATTTTTCAAAATGAGTGTGCCCTACAATAAAACCACCCATTATATATAATGTAGGTGTATTTTCATTGCATAACATCTATTGGCACCTGTATTTCCATTTCTAGGAATGACAGTGTTGGAGCTCAGCCTGTGATTGTGTTTCAGGATCAGGGTGCTTTAGATATGGGGAGTAATGTCAGTGAGTTTCAAGATGGCCATGGTTTGGTCAATGATATTGATGCAGAGAATGACCAGGAGATTCGTTTTCAAAGGGTAGTTTCCGATGAGAATGTCCCTGAAGGGTGTAGGGATGATGGTGTGTTTGTGCTAGTACGGCTGTACCAGGAGCTCCAAATTTATTTGCTTTGTATTAAATGTTTGCTTGCAGTCCAAGGTTCCTGGGATTCTGCAGATAGGTGGCTTCCTTTGGTTGCAGTCATAGGGCAAGTCACCTGTCCATCATCATTAAGTTTTGGTCCTGCCCCTTGCTCAAGGCAATTGGGAAGGGAACTATTTTTTAGTTAGTCTCAGCAAGGAAAGCTAATGTACAGGACGTGTGCAAGCTTCCCCTGTACAAAAGCTTCAACCCTCAAGAATTTCCGGGGGAGAACAGTTTTAAGAGTCTCCAAAGACTTTCCAGGGAAACAGCCCTAAAGACCAAAGAGCTCCAGCTGGAGAACATCTAAGCCTTTACTGGTAGGTCCACTCGGCGTTCGAGAAGCAGTTCGACCTGGTAGCAGAGCCCACATCAGTAAGGGTTACATTACAGTCAGCCTGGGAGAAGTTAAAAAGGGGACTTTCCTTTAAAGTAAAAAAAAGAAGTTATTGAAGACAGTTGCCTGTCCTTCGTGGGCAAGTTTAGGAAGCTACCAGTTGCATAAAAGCCTGGAATCATTTGTTTAACTTTCTGAAGACAAGAGAAGTTTCTGTTTGATTGTTCATTAATAAAAGACTATGTTATACTTCACAAGCCATCTAAAGACTATTTGTGGTGGAAAACCTCTGAAAACTTCTCTTTGGGCCCCCTGGCTTCCCGCTGGGCAAAGGTTGCACAGGTCCTGTTCCAAAGGAAATTCTTTACAGGCCCAGCGCGCAACAGAACAGTGCTCTCTGAATTGTTACCAGAGAATTCCCATGATTTGGAGCTTGAAAACAGCTCGGCACCTGGCCCAGCTGCAGAAATTAATGAGCAACTAGATAGATGGGAGAAGAGTAGTCAAAACAGAAAAGCCGAGCAGTAGCTTCAGCGTTCTGCCAAGCTGAAAGAGAAAAAGATAAGGGAGTCTAACCTAAAGCGAAACTAATTTTTGACTACTTGAGACATAGCTTAATGAGGAGATAAAAGTTCCAAGTACAGGAAATGTAGTCAGATGAAGCATCGTTTGGAATCAGGTCAAGATCTCATCCTTGTTTCATGGAAGGCTTGCTTGGAAGTTTCATGTTTAAGTGATTTTTGTTTCATAGTTTTGATTCTTGGATTTTATGATTTTATATTCATGCCTTGGATTCATGTTTCCTGGTTTCTTGGGTTTTATTACAGAAGTTTTTCCTTTGTTTTCATGGACTTTGCTGGACTATTAGCTTGGACTATTTTGTTCCTGCTTATCTTCTTACCTAATTGTGTTTACCTATTTCTTTACAGTGCTTTTTTACTTTACTGCTTTTTAATTATCTTCAACAAAAGGATTGTTTTCCCACTCAACAGTGTGGTGTTTAAAATCAGAGGGCTTTTCCTGTTCTGGAGCGTAACAGACAGCCTGCTTTGATGCACCATAGTGCACACACATACAGCATCAATTGCATTTACATAGACAACTAGCTGTCCCCTGCCATGCGTTACTATGGCCCAGTCTGTTGATCTCCAAAATAAAGTAAGGAGAAAGTGTTGGTTTCTAATATATGTAATTTCTTTATGCTTGTGGGTAAACAGCATTTCTTGCTGTTTCTTTGTCAGTGTTGAAGGGAGTTGGATTGGATGGCCTTAAGTATTTTTTGTTGGTCATGGGGGTTCTGTGTGGGAAGTTTGCCCCAATTCTGCCGTTCATGGGGTTCGGAATGCTCTTTGATTGTAGGTGAACTATAAATCCCAGTAACTACAACTCCCAAATGTCAAGGTCTATTTTCTCCCAAACTCCATCTGTATTCATATTTGGGTGTATTGAGTGCTTGTGCCAAGTTTGCTCCAGATCCATCATTGTTTGAGTCCACAGTGCTCTCTAGATGTAGGTGAACTACAACTCCAAAACCCAAGGTCAATGCCCACCAAACCCTTCTAGTGTTTTCTGTTGGTCAAGGGAGTCCTGTGTGCTGCTTTTTTTTTTGGTCGTGTGTGCTAAGTTTGGTTCAATTCCATTGTTGGTGGAGTTCAGAATGCTCTTTGATTATAGGTGAACTATAAATCCCAGCAACTACAACTCCCAAATGACAAAAGGATAATTTTTGTGTGATGGTCACTCCTTGTGTAGTGAGACATTTTGTTGCCAAATTTGGTGTCATTTCGTTCATTGGTTCTTTTGTTTTTAGGGTACTCATTACACACAAAGCATTTATATATATATATATATATATATATATATATATATATATATATATATATATATATATATGTATATGTATATGTATATATATAGATTACCAATATAAGTGCTATGGAAAGTGGCAAGTTGTAGTTTGGTGAGGCAACAGCCCTTTTAGCAGAAAAGGCGAAAGGTCTTGTAACACTACAACTCCCATGTCATGATTCCATAACATTGAATCATAGGAGCTGCATTCAATCTCCAGTGTAGATACTAGGCTTGGGCGATCCAGTTCGTTAATTTCGTTATTCGTTATTAATTCGTATTTAAATTAGCTTACGATCTAATATTGAGCCATGCAGGAATAGTGTGAGGAGTAATTAAGAATCGAAACAATTTTTCCAATTTTCGTAATTATTTCGTAATTATTTTCGTATGCCTGGTGCAAGTTTTACAATCTTGCATTTACCCCACTTCCGGTCCCTTTGCTCTGCTGCTTCCCTCCTCTTTCCTCATGCTTCTTCTTGCCTCACTCTGGGCTGCACTGGGCTACCTTCCTTCCTTCCTTCCTTCCTTCCTTCCAGCTGGCAAATCCCACATTCCCCCCTCCCTCCTCTTTCTCCTGGCATCCTTCTTGCCCAAAATTTCTCATTACTTTATTTTTCATACCCTCACTCTATGCCACAGCAATGCGTTGCCAGGTACAGCTAGTATATAATATAATATAATATAATATAATATAATATAATATATAATAATATATAATAATATAATATAATATAATATACAATAATATAATATTATAATAATATAATATAATATAGTTGTTGTTTGTTTTATCACACCAACAGTCAACAACAGAGGGAGAGGGAAGCTTCAGAAGTTCCTCCTGTCCCATTTGGAGGTTTTTTTTAGCATATTGCGCAATTGCGTCCGCCATTAACGAATCGATTCGTAATTTTGCAAAATTTCGTATATTTCGAAATTTTTAATAGGAAAATTTCAGAATTCTTTAAAAAAACGAAACGCAAGGGCCCCCTAGAAACAAAAAGAGTTTAGAACCAATTTTTTCTGTGGTTACCCAAGCCTAGTAGATACAGTTTCATAAAAAGATGGGCTCAAAGCCAACCTTAAAAACTCTGGCATAGACTGAGAACTGGGAAGCCCTGGCCCTTGAGCGCTCCAGCTGGAGGTCAGCTGTGACCAGCAGTGCTGCAGAATTTGAGGAGGCATGAGTGGAGGGTGAAAGAGTGAAACGTGCCAGGAGGAAGGCGTGTCAAGCCAACCCCAACCGGGACCACCTTCCACCTGGAAACCAATGCCCTCACTGCGGAAGAAGATGCAGAGCAAGAATAGGGCTCCACAGCCACATACGGACCCACAGGGAAATCCATAATGGAAGACCATCTTACTCGTCCAACGAGGGATCGCCTAAGTAAGTAAGTAAGTTTCATAAACCCCGATCAGCTGTGAAATTGGGAGCCCTTTCCTACCAGAATGGTGCTGGCGGCATTCGGCTCCTCTTTTTGAACATGGACAGAACTCTGTCTTCAGCAAACAGGGAAACCAAAGAAGTGCAGAAGAGGGAAGCAGAATCACTTTATTGATTTAGGATGCTGCTACAGAACTGGAAACAGACTTTGGGGGACCAGGGTGATTTCTAGTTGCCCTCCAAGGCCCTTGTGCACGGAAGATTGGCTGATTTTGCCAGTGTGCATTTTTCAGATTGTCGTTTTGATGATGAGCACTCAGGCGAGAGGCTGGGGCATGGAGAGATCTCGGTGGACTTCCCATCTCCTGAGCATTGCCTCTCAGGGATGGCTTTTACTGGCAATTTCTCCCACTTTCTTCATCACTTCAGTGTAGTCAGCTTTTTTCGTCTCCGTTCTCAACATCATCGTATCCTACAAAGGGTGAAGAAAGCACAGGTGTTCACCACTGAGGCACAGCAGGATTTCTTGGATTCCCTAAACCAGACCTTTATTCTCAGGAATGGACAGACTCCAGAGTATAGCCAAAGAGCGATGGACTGGATTTTTAAATAGACTTACCTCAAATGGGTTGAATTCTTTTGTGCTGTCTTCATATTTAGCCCCCATCAGGTTGGGAAGAGGTACCAGGTTGTCACTTAATGCTTCTGGAGCATTCAACAAAAAACAACAACAAAAAGAGAAATTCATGGTTAGAGTGATCAGCACACATATAGAATCATAGAATCAAAGAGTTGGAAGAGACCTGACGGGCCATCCAGTCCAACCCCATTCTGCCAAGAAGCAGGAATATTGCATTCAAATCACCCCTGACAGAGCCTCCACCACACTTCAGAGCAGAGAGTTCCACTGCTGAACGGCTCTCACAGTCAGGAAGTTCTTCCTCGTGTTCAGGTGGAATCTCCTCTCTTGTAGTTTGAAGCCATTGTTCCCTTGCGTCCTAGTCTCCATGGAAGCAGAAAACAAGCTTACTCCCTCCTCCCTGTGGCTTCCTCTCACATATTTATACATGGCTATCATATCTCCTCTCAGCCTTCTCTTCTTCAGGCTAAACATGCCCAGCTCCTTAAGCCGCTCCTCATAGGGCTTGTTCTCCAGACCCTTGATCATTTTAGTCGCCCTCCTCTGGACACATTCCAGCTTGTCAATATCTCCCTTGAATTGTGGTGCCCAGAATTGGACACAATATTCCAGGTGTGGTCTAACCAAGGCGGACTAGAGCATGGGGAGCATGACTTCCCTGGACCTAGAAATTATGCTCCTATTGATGCAGGCCAAAATCCCATTGGCTTTTTTTGCTGCCACATCACATTGTTGGCTCATGTTTAACTTGTTGTCCACAAGGACTCCAAGATCTTTTTCACACGTACTGCTCTTGAGCCACGCCTCATCGTCCCCATTCTGTATCTTTGCATTTCATTTTTCCTGCCAAAGTGGAGTATCTTGCATTTGTCCCTGTTGAACTTCATTTTGTTAGTTTTGGCCCAACTCTCTAATCTGTCAAGATTGTTTTGAATATCTGCATTGAACTTGATTATCTGAGTCTACAGATAATGTGGGATTTTCACCTTGATATTCTGGGATATAGGGCTGTGTGGAAGGGCACTGGAGCCATGAAAATAAGCTGTTGTGATCTTCTGTCAGACATCTTTTCAAATAGGTAAACATGGCTCTCGTCTCCCCTGTTTTCTAAGCTACTTCTCAGAGGGATTCCAGACTATTTGTGAGAGAGAATGCCATTTCTGAAAGTACAGTGCATACGCGCTGTATCCTACAAGATTTGGAGATAAGTAGGGGCCTGGGGCAGGCATGCCATATTTGGAGATAGCGTGACCCCTGTGATAGACAGGAGGGGTGACCCAGGGCATGCTGGCTCCATAATTGCTTCGGCCTTGACTACAAAGTACCCAGTGACTGATAAGCAGGGTACATAATTACTCCACACTTACTGATAAACAGGGTGCATTGTTACGTTGCATGGTTACAATAATTAATGATACATAACGATTAACTAGAGGGTATAAACTTTGGAACATGATTGCTAAAATATGTGAATGTATGTGGAAAGATGTAAATGATTGCTATACGATTGCCAAATGTTTAATTGCTAAGTGTTTGCCTAAGGGTATAAAAGCTTGTTGGTTGCGCCGTTGGGCGTGGCAGCTTGGGATTGGCACTGCTCTGTGTGTGTGCTGTCTGTCCGCCTTTCTTATTGCAATATGAAATAAACCTGTGTTTTGCTCTAACTGTTTGGACTCTGTGGTGATCCATGGTGACTTAGCAAGATCCCGAAGGTAGGGACAGCATTCCCTAACGTTTGCATGAAGTTACCATGGAGTCATCAGAAAGGCAGCCCAAGATTTGCTAAAAAGTGAGCAACAAACATCACACCCAGTGACTTACTGTTGACAGCTGGCATACAAGCAGTTTTCACAATATTCTGCATCAATTTTTTCAGTGGTTCCATCTGTAAGAGAAGACAGCATGTCTCTGTGACAAACAGAATTCATTTATATGATAGGCATTCTTTTCAAGGACAAAAAAATGACCAATTCCTTTAGTAACTATGGAGGAATCCCTGGCTTACTCAAAGCCAGGTCAATCCATCTGAGGATGAAGCTACATTGTAGAAGGACACCACTTTAACCACTGCTAGGAAATCATGGGAGTTGTAGTTTGACAAGGTCTTCAGCCTTCATTGCCAAAGAGATCTGGTTCCTCGCCAAACTAGAAATTTCAGGATTTCATATCACTGAGCTATGACCATTGAAATGGTGGCAAACTGCATTCATTCTACAGTGTATATTAGAATTGTGCTGCCATAAATGTGTGGTGTTTGTGATGCTTGGCGGTCCTGACAACAACCAGGGTAGCATAGCTTGCCTCTGTTTTCTTAAATAAGTTTTACTACTTCAGCGTGAGATCATTTTCTAAACAGAGAGAACCTGTATCTGATAGATACCAGCATGATAGAATGGTCCAATTCTCATCCCCATAGGCTAAAGTCCTTTTAGAAAGATGGAAGTCTTCAACAAGATGTTGGCCTACAGTTCTTCCACTGGCCATGTCTTCCAGACAGTGATATTTTGGGCTGGTTTTGCCCACCTTGGTCTGATTCCTCCAAGGATAAAAATTATTCTGGGACCTCGATTGAGGAATGAAGTTTTCTAAGCTATGGATTCCTTGCTTCTGATGCTTGACATCCACCCTCAGTCCTGACCTCTCTGGAACACTGTGACCTAAGGATCCAAAGATGCCTCATGCTTACCTCCACTTTGCCTGGCGATTTAGAGGTGATCTTGATCTCCTTGGTGCTAAATACAAAGAAGAAGTTAAAAACGTGTATGAAACCCAACTATGTCAAGTTCACCACTATCAACACCCTGAATTCTACTGTCCATCTTTCTCCAATCTCCATACCAACCTTCTTACCACTACATCATCATAAGTATGCCTGATCTAGCCTGATTTCAGAAGCTAAGAAGGATTCGACCTTGTTGGTAATAACGTGACTTGGTCCCCAGGTCCAATTTATACAGGGCCCAAACTTGGTAAGATTTGGATCTTATCTTAAGATCTAGATTTTACCAGGCATTTAATTAACTAAGTTTGTTCTGAATTAATTCATTTTTACTGGAGGCGAAGTTTGGATACCTTCAGAAAAAACCCAGACAGGTCCCAGGATATGGGCCTGTCTGGATAAGCCCTTAGAGACCAGTGGAGTCTTCTTCTCTGGAGGTTTTGGAGGTTTCCCAGGCCCAATTCAAAAAGCCATCTCAGTTTTTGGGGCTTCTGAAGCCTGAAAAACAGAGAGGGCACCCACCCCTTCCCTCTGAAGAAATCTGGGATGATTGTAATCAGAATGACATGGAACCAACCCCCCCCCCCCCCCCCCCCCAGGAAAGCCCATGCTTTTTTGGGCCTAGTGAGGACACAAATCCATGCTGTCCTGAATTGACCTTCTAAAGGCAATTGCCAACATTGCCTTTAGACAATGTTGAAAGTAAAAGAAAAATGCTTTACTTCAGCAAAAGAAAGCAAGGAAGTCTTAATCCAGACACAAATTAAAATCTTTTACAAAATCCCAAAAGAAACACCAGTCTTCCATCAGACAACAGACAATGAACTAAGTCCTTAGCAGCAGACACAAAACAGATTCCGTTGGAGTGAAAACAGCAATATCAGGGTTGTTGTGACTAGAGAAATCTGACTACTCCTGCCTCTGATTTATAGCCCTGAATTCCCCGTGCAGGTGGTGCTAGGGCATCTCCCAATTAGCTCAGCGTTTTTAGCAGCTATTCTCGCGGTGCTCTATCTCTTTTCATCTCTCTAGAAATGTGGGCACTTTCAAACCCTCATCATCTAATTCTCCTTCTCCCTCCAATTCATGAGCACTTCTTTGCTCCCTTTCCTCTTCCAAAGATGAGGAATCCCCAATGTACACCAAAGTGTATTGTCAAAAGCTTTCATGGCTGGAATCACTAGGTTCTTGTGGGGTTTTTTGGGCTATATGGCCATGTTCTAGAGGCATTTCTCCTGACGTTTCGCCTGCATCTATGGTAAGCATCCTCAGAGGTAGTGAGGTCTGTTGGAAATAGGACAATGGGTTTATATATCTGCGGAATGGCTGGGGTGGGGCAAAGAGCTCTTCTCTGCTAGAGCTAGGTGTGAATGTTTCAACTGACCACCTTCATTAGCATTTGAAGGCCTGCCTGAGCCTGGGAAAATCTTTTGTTGAGAGGTGTTAAGATGTGCCTTATATAAAAACCACTTTGATGCGGATTTTCATCCTGTCTGGAAGCGCCTTAAGGTAGAAATGAATTCTACTAATGAACAGTTCTTATCGTTAGGAGCGTCTTCCTAATTTAAAGCCCCTTTCTTGGGGGTTCATGCCCTGATTTCAAGAGCAGTGGAAAACAAGCTGTGTCCCTCCACAATATGACCTTCCAAATGATGAGGATGTCTCTTCTATGTCTTCTTTTCTCCAATTTAAACATCTGCAAATCCCTCAGCCTTCTTCCTCATAGGGCTTGATTTCCAGACATTTGACCATTTCGGTGGCCCTTTTCTTTGGTGGTCCATATCCCTCTTGGCTTTCTCTGCCCAGAACTGGACACAGAATTATTCCAGGAGAGGTCTGGCCAAAGCAGAATTCAGTGGGACGATAACTTCCCTCAATCTGGCCAAATCTTGCCCTGTTTGGTTTCCTCTATCAGCAGAATCTCCCCAGGGTTTTGTACACCTGCTTTGGGCTCTGACCTCCTCATTCCAATGCATTAATGGGCAGCAGAGGTCTCCTAAGAAGTCGTCCAGCTTGGATTGCACAGCTGCGGATAAGTGCAGCTTCTACTATCCAGGGTGGAGTGTTATGCTCAGCCAATGCTACATTAGGATCCCAGCCATTTGAGCATTTGGCACACTGCACCATTGCAGACATGTTTTTTTACACAAACCATTCAAAGGCTTTGACCTTTGGAAACAATAGAGGTCCCCTGTCTCTTGTTCGGTTCCTCAGGGGGCCATTCTCTCCCCTCTGTTGTTTAACATCTATATGCATCCACTTGCTCAGCTGGTTCGAGGTTTTGGGCTGGAGTGTTACCAGTACACTGATGACACTCAGCTGGTGCTGAAGATGGAAGGCCAACTGGACTCTGTACCCAATTATTTCCATCAGTGCCTCAAGGCCATTACTGGATGGCTGCATGCCAGCAGGTTGAGGGTGAATCCAGCAAAGATGGAGATCCTATGGCTGCGTCAACCGGGCAGTGGGGATATCCAGCTGCCTACCCTGGATGGCGAGGCGCTACGCCCGTCGTCATTGGTCAAGAGTCTGGGGGTC
Organism: Anolis sagrei; assembly: GCF_037176765.1. NCBI lineage: Eukaryota > Metazoa > Chordata > Lepidosauria > Squamata > Anolidae > Anolis > Anolis sagrei. The sequence continues at coordinate 244,178,133 of NC_090024.1, read as the reverse complement.
CTTTTGGACCCTCTGCTGACAATGGAGGCCCAGGTTTCAGCTGTGAGCAGAAATGCCTTCTTTTACCTGTGGCAGGCTAGACGGCTGCCCCCCCTCCCTGTCCAGGGATGACCTAGCTATGGTGATCCAAGCTACGGTCATCTCAAGACTGGACTACTGTAACGCCCTCTACATTGGCCTTCCTCTGTCAGTGATTCGGAAGCTCAAGCTGGTACAAAATGCAGCTGCTTGGCTTCTTGCGGGAATTCCGATGAGATGCCACATCACCCCAATCTTGCTACAGCTGCATTGGTTACCAATTGAGCACTGGATCACTTTTAAAGGGATGGTACTCACCTTTAAGGCCTTGCATGGTCTGGGGCCGATGTACCTGAGGGACCGCCTCACCCCCTCCCAACCCCAGAGATCCCTCCGTTCTGAGGACCAAGAATTGTTGGAAATTCCCAGTGTCAAGACCTTGCGTCTAACAGCAACCAGGCGCAGAGCCTTTACAGCAGTGGCACCATCACTCTGGAATACTCTGCCACCTGAAGTTCGTGCCTTGCGGGACTTATCAGCTTTCCGCAGGGCATGTAAGACATACCTGTTTCGACAGGCCTTTGATGTTTGATATTGCTGTTTTAAAATTGTTTAAAATTGTTTTTAAATTGTGTTCGATTTTAGCTTGTTCTTGTAAGTCGCTCCAAGCCCCAGGGGAGTGGCCGCATAGAAGTTCGAATAATAAATAAATAAATAAATAAAAACACAGGGCTATCTGGAACAAGAGAGAGAGAATCCCAATCCAGTACCTGACTGATTTGATTTTCAGTTTCAGTTTTTCATGCTCCACAGCAAATTCAAGGTCCCATCGTTGAAACTGCATTTGGAGAGTGGAAGAGAGGGTCAGTGAACAACTGACAATGGCATTAAATAAAAGAGAATCCAATCTGACATTTTTTTTCTGGGTTTCACCAAGTGCTCACTCAAACCCAGAATTTAATTGATTTTGCATAGATTTGTCAAGGTGGAAATGTGGATAGAAAGGCAGAAAGAGTGAAAAATATTCTGTCAGGGATCCCAACCACTAGTAAAGCCACTTTGGGTCTTGTTCAAGAGAGAAAAATGGGGTATATATGTAATAACAACAACAACAACAACAACATCAACAACAGTAATAATATCTTGAGGAGGATTTGCATGTTGCAGAGTTATGCTCTGAATGTACTATGCAACCCTTCTGTCAAATGGTCCATAACTCAAAGCAAACTGAATGTGGAACTAAATACACATGTGTACATCCATGCCTGCCCCATGCACTTCCTATCATAATCTTCCTACACATCATGCTCAACGTCAGATAAATAAGCACCCCGATTTAAACCCACAACTCCAAAGGCGAGGGGATTCCTCAATGCAAAAGGGATCTGCCACAATCCAATTAGAAAGCCATTTTTAAAGATCTATAAAGCTAGAGATGGCTATCTGAGGAACACCTGCCAAGAGAAGAGAGAATGGCTGCACATAGAATTAACTACCAAGTTAATGTTATGGGAACTTGGGATTTGTAGTTTAGAGATGCACTAGCTCTCTTTGTTTTGGGTTTTTTTTTTTGTTGTGTCAGGAGTGACTTCAGAAACTGCAAGTTGCTTCTGGTGTGAGAGAATTGGCCATCTGCAAGGACATTGCCCACGGGAGGCCCGGATGTTTTCATGTTTTTACCATCCTTGTGGGAGCCTCCTCTCATGTCCCCACATGTCATATGTTCTCCAGTTGATGGTGCTTGGTGGTGGAAGGATTAATGTAACTATTAGTTCTAAAGGGTTTAGTAATCTGTAAGAGTTCATGGGTGAAAGCAATTAAAGGTGGAGGTTTTCAAGAGATGGGTTGCAGCTGGGTGTTACTGGATTTAAGGAGCTAACCTTGAGACTTATCTTTGGGGGAAAAGTATGCGTTGCATTTTGGTGGTGGATGCTGCTGGTTTTTCCCCCAGGTCTGTTGGATTTTTGGTATGTTGACCTGTCTCCTGTAATCTTGGAACCTTGAACCTTTGGACTGGCTTTTGACTATGGTATAGACTCTTGATCCCTAGACTCTGTTATTGAACTCTCAGCGTTTGACCACTGGACTGGACGCTTTTGACTACGAAGTTACTTTTGCTATCAGTTTTTGTTTATTCTGTAGCTGAGTGCTATCTTTGTGTCTTATATTTTGGTCTATTAAAACAGCCAGCAAGTAAGTGTTGTTTTAATTAAACTGTTTGATGAAACTGGGAGTTTGATTCATCTCTACCTAAATAAGGCAGAGCCCTGGCAACGTGACACCACATGAGGAGCTGGAGCTGATAGAGGGAGCTCCTTCACGCTCTCCAGACTTTGAAGAACTACAAAGCCCAGAATTTCATAGCTTTCAGCCACAGCAGTGAGACAATCACTATTTCATAAAGGGACATATGGGCAAACAGGCAGCTGGCTACATTTGATCCCACAATGTCAGTATTCAGAGGAAAGGTAGAGCAATGCAGACATCTCTTAAGTCGTCCAAAGGAACAAAAGAGACCTGTCATACTCCTGAACCCAGTCAGACTACATAGTTTTCTCCCCAAATCCACAATGCCTGCATGCAGCTGTGCGTGGTGCTACCATACATGGGGGTCAGCCAAGACACAGCAGACAGGAAGGAAGCTGAGCAAAATAAGTCAAGGAAAGCCGCACTTCTTGCCAAAGAGAAATCCATTGAGAGCCTACCATGTCGAAGGAGATGAGACTTTTGCCCTTTGGCTCTGGGATGAAGCTCACAGTAGAGTGGACTGTCATGTAGCTTCCATTAGGCCCCAAGGAATGCTTGACCGGTTCTTTAAGTCTTATTTCTGCCTTCACTGCCTTCGATGCAGGCAGAGATTTAGAGATCTGTCCAAATCAGAAAGTAGTGAACAGCAATAATTTATGGAAATCAACCAACCATGTTCAAATCAGCAGACAATGCTCCTCTCCCACCATTTCAGATTAAGGCACTTCAGGCCAAGACATGGGTGTTTGTCTGCCTCTGCAAAAAGACAGATGCTTGTTCCCATCTAGACTGTAGAATTATTGCAGGTTTGCACCACTTTAACTGTGGAGGTTTGCTATGGTTTCATTTGCCATCTGTTGGGGATACTTTGTGTGTTTTCTGCATGGCAGGGGTTTGGACTAGATGACCCATGTGGTCTCTTCCAACTCTATTATTCTATTACTAGCTGTAGCTGCCATGAATTGCTGTGGCCAGCGTTCCCTGTCTCCCTCTTTTTCTCCTTCCTTTGCTCCCTCTTTCCTTCCTTCCTTCCTTCCTTCCTTCCTTCCTTCCTTCCTTCCTTCCTTCCTTCCTTCCTTCCTGCCCTTTTCTTCTTACCTTCTCTCCTTCCTTCCTTCTCTACCTCTTTCCCTCCTTCGTTTGTTATTTGTTTTCATACTTCTTTCTCTCTTTCGTTCTTTCCCTCTTTCTCTCCTTTCTGACTTCTTTACCTCTTTCCTTCCTTCCTTCATGCTTTGCTTTCATGCTTACATCTCTCCTTCCTTCCTTCCTTCCTTCCTTCCTTCCTTCCTTCCTTCCTTCCTTCCTTCCTTCCTTCCCTCTCTCCTTCCTTTTTTCTTTCTTTCTTTCTTTCTCCCCTTCCCTCCCTCTTCCTTCCCCTTTTTTTCTGTATTGTCATTTAGCTTTTCATCATTTAGTTTTTTGGAGTTTTTAAGTCCTTTCCAAATGTGTCTTCCACAGGTGCTTCTGTCTTTCCAAGGACCCTGAGCTCTGTGAGTGCATTTTTCTGAGTGAAGCCGTGAGTGTTTGAGGATCAGAAGATCTGTAGGGAGACCAAGGTACTTGTTTATAAAGCTATTGTCCTCCCAACCGTGTGAAACGTGAACTGTCTACAGACATCACATGCAACTCCTGAAACGATTCCATCAGCGTTGCCTCTGAAAAGTCCTGCAAATCTCTTGGGAAGACAAGCGGAAAAACATCAGCGTGCTGAAGGAAGCAAAGACCACCAGCATTGAAGCGATGGTCCTCTGGCATCAACACCGCTGGACTGGCCATGTTGTCTGAATACCCAAAGATCACTGTCTTCCAAAGCAGTTACTATACTTCCAACTCAAGAATGGGAAGTGTAATGTTGGTGGACAGGAAAAGAGATTTAAAGATGGGCTTAAAGCCCACCTTAAAAACTGTGGACACCGAGAACTGGGAAGCCCTGGCCCTTGAGCGATCTAACTGGAGGTCAGCTATGACCAGCAGTGCTGTAGAATTTGAAGAGGCACAAATGGAGGGCAAAAGGGAGAAACGTGCCAAGAAGAAGGTGCATCAAGCCAACCCTGACCAGGACTGCCTTCCACCTGGAAACTGATGTCCTCACTGCAGGAGAACATGTGTATCAAAAATAGGACTCCACAGTCACCTACGGACCCACCACCAAGACACTTCACTTGGAGGACCATTATCCTTGAGCTACAAGGGATCACCTAAGTAAGTAAGTAATTCTTTTTGGAAATAAGAAATGGTGCCAGGTCTGTTTTCCAAACAAGCGTTCTTCAAGTCAACTCACCGATGGGATCATTTTTGCCAGCTTGCCAATCGTGAGTGAAGGAACCTGCCAATCAGAAGGAAAAAGATCACTTTAGCAGAGGAAATATGAAGTATCTGAAACAAATCAGGAACCGACGGGCCAAATTCCTCCATCCAGAATTAGGAGTGGATGAGTTCCTTTGAAAAGCAATTTGACTCAACCAGAAGTGATGATAAAGAATATCTTGGTGCTTAAAATTCAGTGAGATCCACTTTGATCTAGTTTGTCCCCATCGCTGAAAGACACACAGGTCAGGGATTTGGAAATGCAGCTCACCTTGGCCTTATTGACATCACAGTGGAAGTCATCCATGAACATTTTCATAAGGTCATCTAAGAAACTTGTAGAAAATAAGATATCGCTGTAGCCCTCCTTCTTCGGTGGCATTTCCTTGGGCATTTCTGTCCGATGGAGCGTTTCAATCTTGTCTCCATTTTTGTCATGCATGGAAGTCTAGAGGAAGAGGAGGAGGAATGAATGGAAGAATGAATGAGTGAATGGCTGTTGGAGCTGGGATTTCAAGAGACACTTATCATCATAGAATCCCAGAGTTAGAAGGGACCTCATGGACCATCCAGTCCAACCCCCTTCTGCTATGATTTGTGTGGTTGCCTTCCTTTCTCGGTCTTGTCGGGGCAACTGGTGGCCTCCAGGGCAATGCCATGACTAACCTATCGCAAGTTTCAGCCTAAACTTCAGTTTGATTCTAAATCCTGTAGCCTATCCTTGATTCAAAATGATGCCTACAAGTCCTCATATTTCAGTCAGTATAATTTTTTACTTTGCTACGAACAGTGGGAGTTGAACTACACCATGGCCTAGATCAGGGCCATCAAACTCATTTTCATCGAGGGCCACAGCAAACTTGGGGTTGCCTTCAAAGGGCTGTTGGATCCATGGACAGAAAATCACTGAATACAGAGGCCAGCTATATATATTTTTTTGTGTTTGAGAGTGTTTGAGGACCGGGACATCCGTAGGGATAACAAGGTGCTTGTTTATAGAGCTATTGTCCTCCCAACCCTGTGGGATGTGGACTGTCTACAGAAGTCATACGCAACTCCTGGAATGATTCCATCAGTGCTGCCTCTGGAAAATCCTGCAAATCTCTTGGGAAGACAAGCGGACAAATGTCAGCGTGCTGGAAGAATCAAAGACCACCAGCATTGAAGCGATGGTCCTCCACCATCAATTCCCCTGGATCAGCCACGTTGTCTGGATGCCCGACCACCGTCTCCCAAAGCAGTTGCTCTACTCTAAACTCAAGAACAGAAAACGGAATGTTGGTGGGCAGGAAAAGAGATTGAAAGATGGGCTCAAAGCCAACCTTTAAAACTCTGGTATAGACACTGAGAACTGGGAAGCCCTGGCCCTTGAGAACTGGGAAGCCCTAGCCCTTGAGAACATGCAGGTCAAGAATAGGGCTCCACAGTCACCTATGGACCCACTGCCAGTACACCAACTCCCATGGTCCTCCACCATCAATTCCCCTGGACCAGCCGCGTTGTCTGGATGCCCGACCACCGTCTCCCAAAGCAGTTGCTCTACTCTAAACTCAAGAATGGAAAACGGAATGTTGGTGGGCAGGAAAAGAGATTTAAAGATGGCCTCAAAGCCAACCTTAAAAACTCTGGCATAGACACTGAGAACTGGGAAGCCCTGGCCCTTGAGAACTGGGAAGCCCTGGCCCTTGAGAACATGCAGGTCAAGAATAGGGCTCCACAGTCACCTACGGACCCACCGCCAGTACACCAATCTTGGAAGACAACCCTACTCGGTCAATGAGGGATCGCCTAAGTAAGTAAGTAATATATATATTTTACATAGTGGTTGGTGCTTTCTAGTTTTCATCCAGTTTGGGTCCCCAGATGTTATTGAAGGCCATCTCCCATCCCTTTGTGCTGACTGGTGATAATGGGAATGGCAACCCAACAGTACTTGTGGCTCTGAGGGTGGGGAAAGGCCAAAGAATGTTTAAACTCAGACATCATATCTAGAAGCCTTGTATCTAAACCCAAACCCCAGGATCCTGACCAAATAGAACAAACTAAGGCTCTCCCAGATGTTATTGCATCACAACTCTAATCAGCTGAAGTCATGATGCCTAATAATGAGAAATATGGGAGTTAGAGTCCAGCATCTGGAGGGTTACATAAAATGATATGATGGGCTGGATTTGGCCCGCAAAGCTTGCATTTGTCACAATGTGGCCTAGATCCTTCTATAGTGGAAGTTGTAATGCACCATGGATGCATTACAATGCAGAATGCTGCCAGAGCTACATTGTTGACATGACACACAATGAATTGTAACAATGCATAATAAAGCTTATTGTCAGAACATAACTCCCCTTACATCCCACCTCGAAATTTACGATCTTCCGGGGAGGCTCTGCTCTCGATCCCACCTTTGTCGCAAATGCGCTTGGTGGGGATGAGGGACAAAATAAGCATGGTGCAACATTGCAATTGTGCAATTCAGATGTACAATGATGCAAATACTTAATGGGATTTCCAGTTGACATGGCAGCATGTCTGGAGGGGAAGATGACTCTGCTCCCAAAAGCAATGATTTAGTGTCTTCCAGGATGCTCTGCAAGGGTCAGGAAAATGACCTGGGCTTAAATACCGGTAAATGGCCAAGGGTGATGTGCAAGCTCTTTAATTGGGCGTAGCAGCCCAGGAGAAGAGGCAAGACCCACAGAATTCCCTTATGTGCAAGGTTACAGCCTCTCCAGAAGGCAGAGTCATTGGGCAGGAGATGAATAGCATACATGATTGGGTTGTTGTAGGTTTTTTCGGGCTATATGGCCATGGTCTAGAGGCATTCTCTCCTGACGTTTTGCCTGCATCTATGGCAAGCATGTGGATATATCAACCCTTTTTCCTGGTTCCAACAGACCTCACTACCTCTGAGGATGCTTGCCATAGATGCAGGCGAAACGTCAGGAGAGAATGCCTCTAGACCATGGCCATATAGCCCAAAAAAACCTACAACAACCCAGTGATTCCGGCCATGAAAGCCTTCGACAATACATGATTGAATTGCAGCTGTTTTTTTCTCAGGAACTCATTGTGATTAATGCAGTTTGAGGCCACTTGAAGTGCCAGGGTCCAATGCCACATGTCTCATGGTTCCATATCATTGAACTATGGCACTTAGTGGCCTCAAACTGCACCCACAGCGTTTTGTAACTGCACCAATGGTCAAATATTTCCTTATTTCATTCCCACATACAATATCCAAAGATTTCAACATTTTTCTACTCACTGAAGAAGAGTTTGGGAGTTTAAAAATGTGGCGGAGAAAGTCTTGGTTGATGGACATTTTCTCAGTTTGATGTCCCAAAGTGACTAAAGGTGGACAAATTCACCACAATTTTTGCAACACTAAGCTATGAAAATAGCAGAAAAGCCAGGCGTGCTATTGCTTACTTCAAAGCATAGAATTACACCGTCCTGTGATATTTCAGGATTCTTAATAAGCTTATATTCAATGTCTCCATGATCACCAATCTTGTGTTTTCCTGAGAAAAGACACAGACAATTATTTGCAACATAGAATTTTGGAACCATAGGCTCACAGAAACCTGGGATTGGAAGAGAAAACCCCAGGTGGCAAAAAAAAAAAAAAAAAAAAAGCCAATGGGATCTTGGCCTGAATCAATAGGAGCCTAGTGTCTAGGTCCAGGGAAGTCATGCTCCCCATGTTCTATTCTGCCTTGGTTAGACCACACCTGGAATATTGTGTCCAATTCTGGGCACCACAATTCAAGAAGAGAGATATTGACAAGCTGGAAAGTGTCCAGAGGAAAGCGACTAAAATGATCAAGGGTCTGGAGAACAGGCCCTATGAGGAGTGGCTTAAAGAGCTGGGTATGTTTAGCCTTCAGAAGAGAAGGCTGAGAGGAGACATGATAAGGGCCAACCAGTCTCTGTTTAAAAACCTCCACCACACTTCGGAGTAGAGAGTTCCACTGCTGAACAGCTTTGTCTCACAGTCAGGAAGTTCTGTCAAGATCAAAATCTGTTAAGATCAAAATGAAGTTCAACAGGGACAAATGCAAGAGACTCCACTTAGGCAGAAAAAACAAAATGCAAAGATACAGAATGGGGGACAATGCCTGGCTCGAGAGCAGTACGTGTGAAAAAGATCTTAGAGTCCTCGTGGACAACAAGTTAAACATAAGCCAACAATGTGATGTGGCGGCAAAAAAAGCCAATGGGATTTTGGCCTGCATCAAAAGGAGCATAGCCTCTAGATCTAGGGAAGTCATGCTCCCCATGCTCTATTCCGCCTTGGTTAGACCACACCTGGAATATTGTGTCCAATTCTGGGCACCACAATTCAAGAGAGATATTGACAAGCTGGAATGTGTCCAGAGGAGGGCGATTCAAATGATCAAGGGTCTGGAGAACAAGCCCCATGAGGAGAGGCTTAAAGAGCTGGGCATGTTTAGTCTGAAAAAGAGACGGCTGAGAGGAGATATGATCGCCATGTATAAATATGTGAGAGGAAGTCATGGGGAGGAGGGGGCAAGCTTGTTTTCTGCTGCCCTGGAGACTAGGATGCAATGAAGCAATGGCTTCAAACTACAGGGAAAGGGATTCCACCTGAACATGAGGAAGAACTTCCTGACTGTGAGAGCTGTTCAGCAGTGGCACTCTCTGCCCTGAAGTGTAGTGGAGGCTCCTTCTTTGGAGGCTTTTAAACAGAGGCTGGATGGCCATCTGCTGGGGGTGCTTTGAACACGATTGTCCTGCTTCTTGGCAGAATGGGGTTGGACTGGATGGCCCACGAGGTCTCTTCCAACTCTAGGATTCTATGAGATCTTATTACTGAAAAGGGGCACAAAAGCCATTTAGTCCATCCCTTTGCCAGGCAGGAAGATAGTATACTCATAAAGAACTCCAAAAAGACGGGAATCCAACCTCTGTATGAAAACCTTCAAACATGGGGAGACCACTAACCTCCAAGGTTGTCTACTCCACTATTCAACAGCTCTTACTGTCGAGAAGTTTTTCAGATGTTTCAGAAAATTCTCTTTTCTTATCATTTGAATCAGTTGCTTCATACCCTAGTTCAATGGGTTCAAATGACAGGAAAGGAGATCCCACCTGAACATTAGGAAGAACTTTCTGGTTGTAAGAAGAATTCTTCAATAGTGGAACTCTCTGCTTCAGAGTGTGGTGGAAACTCCTTCCTTGTGTCCAATTCTGGGCACCACGGTTCAAAAGAGGCATTGACAAGCTGGAAGGTGTCCAGAGAAGGGTGACTGAAATGATCAAAAGTCTGGAGACCCAAAGGCTTGATGGCCATTTGTCAGGGGTGCTCTGATTGTGCTTCACCAGCATGGCATAGGGTTGGACTAGATCAGTGGTTCTCAACCTGGGGTCCCCAGATGTTTTTGGCCTCCAACTCCCAGAAATCCTAACAGCTGGTAAACTGGCTGGGATTTCTGGGAGTTGTAGGCCAAAAACATCTGGGTACCCCAGGTTGTGAACCACTGATCTAGATGATCCAAGAGGTCTCTTCCAACTCTATGATTCTATGGTTCTATGAAGAGTAGAGACATCACACTGGCAACAAAGATCCACATAGTCAAAGCCATGGTATTCCCTGTAGTCACCTATGGATGTGAGAGCTGGACCTTAGGGAAGGCCGAGCGAAGGAAGAGAGATGCTTTTGAGCTGTGGTGTTGGAGGAAAGTTCTGAGAGTGCCTTGGACTGCGAGAAGATCCAACCAGTCCATCCTCCAGGAGGTGAAGTCCGACTGCTCACTGGAGGGAAGGATACTAGAGACAAAGTTGAAATCCTTTGGCCACATCATGAGGAGACAGCAAAGCCTAGAGAAAACAATTATGCTGGGGAAAGTGGAAGGAAAAAGGAAGAGGGGTCGACCAAGGGCAAGATGGATGGATGGCATCCTTGAAGTCACTGGATTGACCTTGAAGGAGCTGGGGGTGGTGACGGCCGACAGGGAGCTCTGGCGTGGGCTGGTCCATGAGGTCATGAAGAGTCGGAGACGACTGAACGAATGAACAACAACAACAACAACATGATGAGCAAAGGAATCCTGAAAAAACATTGGGAAGGACCTCTGCTAGGAAGAGCTCTTTGACCATGAAAGGAACTGTCCCAGAAAGCAATGGGCTCTTTTTGGGGGGATGTTTCTAAGAAATAATTTGGTGGTCACCAATGTGGTGTCCATTTCTATCACCATCAGGCCTAGATGACCCTTCCTAGGATTCAAGCATGTGGCTTTTTCCCTCCTTTGCAATATGGCCAGTTGTCACTAGGATCTGAGGGCTTTCTAAAAATCCCACTTTTATAAGGTGGGAAAGAGCATGGTTGCGTGTGTGTGTGCCAAATTAAACTCACGCAAGGAAGACGTTAGGTGTTCTCTCATGATTTCGAGTACTTTCTCTGCTGCTGGACACATCTGGAACCGAAAGAGAGAGAGAGAATGTGTACGGAGAGGACAACAACAACAACTCCCCCTGAAGACGCAGGTTCGCAGCTTGGGATTGATCCTGGACTCATCGTTGAGCCTGGAACCCCAGGTCTTGACGGTGGCCGGGAGAGCTTTTGCACAGTTAAAACTCGTGCGCCAGCTGCGCCCTTGGGAACTCTGATCTAGCCACGCTCTTGTTACATCCCAAATAGATTACTGCAACACGCTCTACGAAGGGTTGCCTTTGAAGACTGCTCAGAAACTTCAATTAGTCCAACGGGCGGCAGCCAGAGTACTCACCGGAGCGTCATACAGGGAGCATGCCACCCCTCTGTTATGTCAGCTCCACTGGCTGCCGATCCAGTTCCGAGCACAATTCAAAGTGCTGGTCTTGACCTATAAAACCCTATACGACTCCAGCCCAGAGTACCTGTCCGAACGTATCTCCTCCTATGTCCTGCCTAGGGATTTAAGACCTTCTGGAGGGGCCCTGCTCTCAGCCCCACCTCTATCACAAGTGAGGCTGGTGGGGACAAGGGACAGGGCCTTCTCGGTGGTGGCCCCCCACCTGTGGAATTCACTCCCCAGAGAAATTAAATCATCGTCATCCCTCCTCTCTTTCAGAAGGAAGTTAAAAACCTGGATATGGGACCAGGCCTTTGGGTAATCCGGCAGACTGACAAGGACAATGACGACTAGAGCTTTGGAAAGGATTATGATAATGCTGAATGGATTTATGGATTACAGAACCTGGTAAACGTTGGCCATCAGATTGGCTTTTCTTTTATTAGTTGTTATTGTATTAATTGAATGTTTTTAACTATTTATAATTGTTGCTGCTATATATTTTACTATGTTGAATTGTTGGCATCGAATTGTGCCGGTTGTAAGCCGCCCTGAGTCCCCGTCCCCCCAGGGGGTTGAGAAGGGAGGGGTTGTTCTGTCGCGCACTGGGCCTGAACAAATTGTCTTTATTCTATAGGACGTATACTTTAAACCCAGTGGGAAGCCGGGGTGCCTCAAAGAGAGATTCTTAGGGATTTCCTGAAGTGATGGTCTTTAGAGTCTTTAATTGTACAACAAAGTCTTTATTAAGGAACAAATAACACATCTTCAAACAACACTTCAAGGCTTTCTTATTCTAGTCTTTAAGAGACTGGCACTGACTTGGATTAACTGTGCTTTCTCAGCATGAGGAAGAACCCTTTATAATCTCTCCCAGGCCTCGCTGGTCTGGGTCTTACTACCGATCCCAAATGCGTCTGGACATCGAGTAAACCTACCAACCAAGGCTTGAAGACATTTCATCTGGAATTCCATGGTTCTGTAATGCTGTCCTATGGGAACTTCAGGGCTGTTTTCCCCTCTGGTGCTGTAAGGCTGAGAGGCTGTGAGCTCTCAGCCGGAGCCTTTGGGATCTTTTCCTTCTGTTTCTATTTCCCTGAATGATCCCCAGACAATCACCCGGATGGTCCCCGGATGATCTTGAGGGATGAAGCCTTTCCTACGGGACAAGCTGGTCTGCGTCCTATAGACAAGCTTCTTTGTGTGTGACTGACTGAAAATGGCTCCCTTCCCTTCTCAAAACCCAAAAAGGGGGCGGAACTAAGGAACCTAATGATGATGGACAGGTGGCCTGCCCTATAACTGCAAACTTTAACAGGAAGCCACCCTGTTGCAGACTGCCAAGCCTTGGGCTGCAAACAAACACTTAATACAAGGCAAATAAAGTGGGAGCTTCTGGTACAGCTGTACCAGCACAGAGTAGAAGTGCTCGAAATAAATAAATAAATAAACAATATGACCGTGAGGCACCACAACGTAAAACTTACCATGCCTGGCAAGACTCTTGTAAGCGTAGAATTCAGAAACTTATTCACGATCTTTGGAAGCATGCTGGAGAAGGAATGAAACGGGTGTGAGTACAAGAAGGATCCAATGGGAAGACAACCACCTAATCCATTGCTCAGGATACCAGCAACCTACAAGCAATAGTCCTTTGAGTTTAAATTGGGACATGGTTGTATGTACTCCCCCGGGGACCAACCCCCTTCAAAAAGCACCCCTTTGACCTGTTAGCATTTCACCATTCTGACGGAGCAGCAGTCTGGCCATTTTCTTCTTCATTCTCTTGCTTTGGACATGTTTCATAGAGTCAAAGAGACTCCAAGCGCCAACCAGTCCAACCTATCAGTGTAATGTATATAAATAAACATGTAATGTTCGTTTGTGGGATTAACAGAACTCAAAAACCACTGGACGAATTGCTGCCAAATTCAGCCACAAGACACCTACTAACCCAAGGAGTGACTATCACTCAAAAAAATTTATTTTGTCATTTGGGAGTTGTAGTTGCTGGGATTTATAGCTTATTTACAATCAAAGAGCATTCTGAACTCCACCAACGATGGAATTGAACCAAACTTGGCACACAGAACTCCCATGACCAAAAGAAAACACTAGAAGGGTTTGGTGGGCATTGATCTTGAGTTTTGGGGGTTGTGGTTCTCCTAAATCCAGAGAGCATTGTGGACTCAAACAATGATGGATCTGGACCAAACTTGGCACGAATATTCCATATGCCCAAATATGAACACAGGTGAAGTTTGGGGGAAATAGACCTCGACATTTTGGAGTTGTAGTTGCTGGGATGTATAGTTCACCTACAACCAAAGAGCATTCTGAACCCCACCAACAATCAAATTGGGCCAAACTTCCCACATAGAACCCCCATGACCAACAGAAACTACTATATTTTCTGATGGTCTTTGGTGACCCCTCTGACACTCCCTGATGACCCCAGCAAGGGTCCCAACCCACAGGTTGAGAACCACTGACCTAATCCATTGCTCAGGACACCAGCAACCTACAAGCAATGGTCCTTGGAGTTTAAATTGGGACATGGTTGTATGTGCTCCCCCGGGGACCACCCCCTTCAAAAAGCACCCCTTTGACCTGTTAGCATTTCATCATTCTGGTGGAGCAGCAGTCTGGCCATTTTCTTCCTCATTCTCTTGCTTTGGACATGTTTCATAGAGTCAAAGAGACTCCAAGCACCAACCAGTCCAACCTATCAGTGTAATCTATATAAGTAAACAACATGTAATGTTCGTTTGTGGGATTAACATAACTCAAAAACCACTGGGGGAATTGACACCAAATTTGGACACAAGACACCTAACAACCCAATGTATGTCCTTCACTCATAAAAACACTGAAAAACACAGCAGAAGGGACTTAAAAAGTCCCAAAAAGCTAAATGACAATACAGAAAAAAGGGAAGAAAGAGAGAGGAAAGGGGAGAAAAGAAAGAAAGAAAAGAAAGAGCGAGGGAAAGAAAGAAGGAAAGGGAGAAGGAAGCATGGAAGCAAAGAGAGAAGGAAGGAAAGAAAGAGGCAGTGAAGGAAGAAAAGGAGAGAAAGAGGGAGGGAAAGAAAAAGGGGGAAGGAAAGTTAGAGAAAGAAAGAGAAAAGGAAAGAAAAAAAGGAAAGAAGGAAGGAAAGAGGGAGGGAGGGAAGGAAGAGGGGAAGAGAAAGAGGGAGGGAAGGAAAGAAAGAAGGAAGAAAAAAGAGACAGAAAAGAAAGAAAAAGGGGGAAGGAAGGAAAAAGATAGAGAAGGAAGGAAGAAGAGAAGGAAGGAAGGAAGGAAGGAAGGAAGGAAGGAAGGAAGGAAGGAAGGAAAGAGGGAGTGAAAGAAGGAAGGAGGGAAAGAAGGAGAGAAAGAGGGAAGGTTGGCCACAGCAAAGCGTGGCGGGTACAGCTAGTCTATATAAATAAACATGTAGTGTTCATTTGTGGGATTAACAGAACTCAAAAACCACTGGACGAATTGCTGCCAAATTTAGCCACAAGACACCTACTAACCCAAGGAGTGACCATCACTCAAAAAAATTGATTTTGTCATTTGGGAGTTGTAGTTGCTGGGATTTATAGCTTATTTACAATCAAAGAGCATTCTGAACTCCACCAACGATGGAATTGAACCAAACTTGGCACACAAGCCTCCCATGACTAAAAGAAAATACTAAAAGGGTTTGGTGGGCATTGATCTTGAGTTTTGGGGGTTGTAGTTCTCCTAAATCCAGAGAACATTGTGGACTCAAACAATGATGGATCTGGACCAAACTTGGCATGAATATGCCATATGCCCAAATATGAACAGAGATGGAGTTGGGGGGAAATAGACCTTGACATTTGGGAGTCGTAGTTACTGGGATTTATAGTTCACCTACAAAGAGCATGCAGAACCCCACCAATGACAAAATTGAGGCAAATGTTCCATACAGAATCCTCATACTTAAGGCCATCCAGTCCAACTCCCTTCACCAGGGCAAGAAAACGTAATCAAAGCCCTCCTGACAAAGAGCCATCCAGCCATAGATATAGAAAGATAGATATATAGATATGATTCACACAGAGAGAGATATAGTATCATAGATTTGAAAGGGACAATGATATGTTGCATGTTCCAGAGTAGGCAAATCCACATCAACACTGACAAAGAAACAGCAAGAAACACTGTTTACCCACAAGCATAAAGAAATTACATATATTAGAAATCAACACTTTCTAATTACTTTATTTTCCAGATCACCATAGCAATGCGTGGCAGGAGACGGCTAGTACAAGTTCAAAATCTCCATGCTGCTAGCTGTGAAAGAGTTCAATTGTGGAACATTATGAAGCATGGAGCAGACAAGGAAGATGCTGCAATAGACTAGGAGGCTGGACACCGAATTAATGCGCTGATAACAACATGGTACAAATAGATCAGACACCATTTTGTTCTTTTTCTTGGCTCTTCTCCCTTGCATCTGACTGTGCTCACGAGTAAGTGTTATTGCAACGATAAGAGCCGCTACTGAAGCAGAAACAACTGTCTTTGAAGTCAGTTAATTGGGTGATAAGAAGCAAGTTGGCCAGCAAATTGCACTGATACAATCCCCTTCTGCTATGGAGCAAGGCACAATCCAAACCTTCTCAACAGATGGCCATCCAAAATCTACTTAAAAACCTCCAGGAAAAGAGACTCCACCAGACTTGCAGGCAGCGGCATATTTGACTGCTTAACAGGTCTTACCATCAGGAAGTTCTTCCTAACGTTTTGGTGGAATCTCTTTTCCTGAATCCCCTGATCCATTGTGCTCTAGTCTCTGGAGTAGCAGAAAAGAAGCTTTCCCACTCCTCAATTGGAGATTCTTTCAAAAACTCTTTGTCTTCTCTTCTCCTTGGTAAACATCCCCAACACCTTCAGCCACTCCTCAAAGGGATTCATAATTTCCAGTCCTTTGATCATTCTGATGGCCTTCTCCAGACTCCTTCTACGTTGTCAGTCTCTTCCTTGACTGGTGGTGCCCAGAATCATAGAATCAAAGAGTTGGAAGAGACCTCATGGGCCATCCAGTCCAACCCCATTCTGCCAAGAAGCAGGAATACTGCATTCAAAGCACCCCTGACAGATAGTCATCCAGCCTCTGTTTAAAAGCTTCCAAAGAAGGAACCTCCACCACACTCTAAGGCAGAGAGTTCCACTGCTGAATGGCTCTCACAGTCAGGAAGTTCTTCCTCGTGTTCAGATGGAATCTCCTCTCTTTTAGTTTGAAGCCATTGTTCCATTGCGTCCTAGTCTCCAGGGAAGCAGAAAACAAGCTTGCTTCCTCCTCCCTGTGACTTCCGCTCATGTATTTATACATGGCTATCATATCTCCTCTCAGCCTTCTCTTCTTCAGGATAAACATGCCCAGCTCCTTAAGCCGCTCCTCATAGGGCTTGTTCTCCAGACCCTTGATCATTTTAGTCGCCCTCCTCTGGACACATTCCAGCTTGTCAATATCTCTCTTGAATTGTGGTACCCAGAATTGGACACAATATTCCAGGTGTGGTCTAACCAAAGCAGAATAGAGGGGTAGCATTACTTCCTTAGATCTAGACACTATGCTCCTATTGATGCAGGCCAAAATCCCATTGGCTTTTTTTGCTGCCACATCACATTCCTGGCTCATGTTTAACTTGTTGTCCACGAGGACTCCAAGATCTTTTTAACACGTCCTGCTCTCGAGCCAGGCAATCGTCACCCATTCTGTATCTTTGCATTTCGTTTTTTCTGCCAAAGTGGGGCTGCCCTTGAAAACGGCCCGGAAGCTTCAGCTAGGCCAGAGCGCGGCAGCCATGTTACTAACAGGAGCGGGACGCAGGGAGCACACAACGCCCTTGTTGTTCCAGCTCCACTGGCTGCCGATCTGCTACCGGGCCCAATTCAAGGTGCTGGTGCTGGCCTACAAAGCCCTAAACGGTTCCGGCCCAAAATACCTTTCTGACCGCATCTCGGCCTATGAGCCCACGAGGACCTTGAGATCGTCTGGGGAGGCCCTTCTCTCGATCCCGCCTGCCTCACAGGCACGTCTGGCGGGGACGAGAGATAGGGCCTTCTCGGTGGTGGCCCCCCGGCTGTGGAACGCCCTCCCTGTAGATATCAGACAGGCGCCCTCCCTTATGGCATTCCGCAAGAGCCTAAAGACATGGTTATTTGAGAAGGCGTTTGACTAAGTGCTACAACAATTGGCAATGATGATCGGAACGGAATATGGATAACGAGTTTGGTTTATGATTCTACGATGAGACGGCGCGGATGATTTAGTGTAATTGTATTATTGATAGCTATGTTGATTTTGTTGTGATATTGCTTATTGTAAACTGTTTTTATATGTTGTACACCGCCGTGAGTCGCCCTAGGGCTGAGAACGGCGGTCAACAAATGCAGTAAATAAAATAAATAAATAATAAATAATAAATAAGTGGAGTATCTTGCATTTGTCACTGTTGAACTTCATTTTGTTAGTTTTGGCCCAACATCTCTCTAATCTGTCAAGATTGTTTTGAATTCTGCTCCTGTCCTCTGGACTATTGGCTCTCCCTCCCAATTTGGTGTCGTCTGCAAAACTTGATGATCCTGCCTTCTAACCCTTCATCTAATTCATTCATAAAAATGTTGAACAGGACCGGGCCCAGGATAAAACCTTTCTGATGGCACTCCGCTCGTCACTTCTTTCCAGGATGAAGAGGAAGCCTTGGGGAGAATCACCCTCTGGGTTCGTCCACTTAACCAATTCCAGATCCACCTCACCGTAGTTTTGCCTAACCCACATTGGACTAGTTTCCTTGCCAGAAGGTCATGGGAGACCTTGTCAAAGGCCTTCCTGAAATCCAGGTACGCTGCATCCACCGCATTCCCTGCATCTACCCAGCGTGTAACTCTATCGAAAAAAAGAGATCAGATTACTCTGGCATGACTTGTTAAGGAGAAGTCAAGGAGACTTCCAGTTTGGTTGCAAAGGAGTGAGGCCCTGTCCTCACAGCTCTCCAAATAGAGAAAGAAAACACAGTGGGTGTTGTAAAAGCAACAACTGCTAAACAGCAGTAAATCTTCCCTTGGTATAGGGAGTAGCAATGCACCAGCGTGAACTCCAGAACAGCTATAAGGTACTTATTTGAAAGGTCCAGAGAGTGACCAGAGCATCAACAGGGTCACCTATTGAGGTGGTGGGAAAATCCCCCAAAACCATCAGGAATCCATCCAGATCCATAATCCTCCTGGGACGGACCATTTTAATAGACAATGTTTAACTTTTGGACTGTTTCATCTCTCTTTTGATAATCAAAATTATGATGATATAAAGAGGCTATGAATGCTGGAGAAATATTTAAATATCCCCAGATTCTTCCTGGGGAGGTCTAACCAATGCAAAACAGTGTGGGGTTACGACTTCCCTTGATCTGCACTCGCACTACACTCCTTTAGCTTCTCTAAAGTTTGGAGGGAAAAAACATCAATTGCCCCACGGATCCAGGACCCACCAGCCAGCCATGGGGACCAGAAGGTTGGTAAGCCTGATTGTGCTGCCACGCGCTGGGCCTGTAATAATTGATTTTTTAAACAGGATGTGCTCTTTGTGCCCAGCGGGGAGCCGGGGTGCCTCGGGTGAGAGGCCTTCAAGGATTTTCCCATACACCGTCTTTAAAAGGCTTGAAATGTTTAACAAAGTTCTTTATTATTGCTTAGGTCTTCAATAAAACAACAAAGACTTCTTGGATCTTCGACAGATTAAACAAATGCTTCTTAACTTGCCCCACAATGGACAGGCACCTTGCTTGGAGAACTATTTCTTTCTTTAACAAGGAAAGTCCCTTTTTAACCCCTCCCAAGCAATCTACTGTCTAAGCTTTGCTGATGTGGGTTCTACTACCGGTTCCAATCTGCTTCTTGGGTCCCCAGTAGACCTACCAGTCAAGGATATGTAGATTCTCCAGCTGGAGTTCTTTGGGTCTGCAAAACTGTTTTCCTCTAAAACTTTAGGACCGTTTCCCTCAGATGCTGTAAAGCGGAGAGGCTGTAAGCTCCCAGCCAGAACTTTGGGACTGTTTTTCCCCGGAATTTCTGCCCCGGATGCTGTAGGAAATGAAGCTTTTCTACGGATGGAGCTAATCCACGTCCTGTAGCTTAGCTTTCCACTATAAGACTGAACTAAAAATGGCTCCCTCTCTTCCCATGGCCCTGGGGAAAGGGGCGGAACCAAAACTTAACAATGATAGACAGGTGGCTAGCCCTATGATTGCAAACCAAGGGAAGCCACCTTGTTGCAAATGCATGGAACCTTGGAATATATGCAAACACTCAATAGAAAGAACATGAAGCTGAAGCTCCTGGTACAGCCATACCAGCATACTGATCCTTGCTACTAAGGTGCAATTGATTTACACCAGGAGGATGCTGTTACTCACTTGGCAGGAAGGCTCGTGTTGCAGCTTATCAGGTCCACCTTGCAGTTCCCCATCTCAAGCACAACCTCCTTGTCATTCCGTTTGATGTTACAAAATACTGTCATGTTGGACTTCACTGTGATTTCCATGGGACCACCTATAAAGCTGTGCAAAAGGAAGTCCGGTCACTTTTGAGAGCACCAGGAAAGGTTGGCCATACCGATGTACTGGAGGATCTAAAGATTCCTAGAGAGGTGTTTTCTCAGTTAGAAAAAAAGGGACCTCTTATTTGCATTTTCTTATTTGCACTTTCGAAAGGGGTCCTGAGCACCTTACCTGCAATCAAGTGAGAGGTTGACTGGACTCCTGAAACGCAGCCTTCCTCACTCTGCTCTGGAAACCACGAACTCACCTTTTCCCACCAACTGTCATCTGCGATACTATTGACATCTCTGTCCCTTCATCTGGCACGTAGCCCACAGACACAATCGGAGGCCGGATGTCTTTCACTTTCAGCCTAGGAGACACAGACAGACCTGACAGTGAAGGACCAGCAGAAAAGGGAGCCCGTTCCATTTACAGGGAGAAGTACAAAAAGGCAAGGACCTGTCTGAAAATACACATATATATAGAACTGCACCCCCACCCTCCATAGCAATACTATTACCAATCTCGCAGATGATCATTCCCAATCTCACAGATGGAGTTTCTATATTTCTGAAGGTGATGGCTCTGCCGATTGGATGAGATGAATCGGCTGCTCTGATGGTGCAGAGACAATGATCTGGTTCTCAACATCAAAACCAAGGAGCCCATAGTGGACTAAAGGAAGAACAGGCCAGAAATCCAGCCCTTGATCACAAATGGAGACCAAATGGAGTGGGTGGCCAGTTTTGGGTTCTTGGGTGGAGGCTCCTTCTTTGGAAGCTTTTAAACAGAGGCTGGATGGCCATCTGTCAGGGGTGCTTTGAATGCAATATTCCTGCTTCTTGACAGAATGGGGTTGGACTGGATGGCCCATAAGGTCTCTTCCAACTCTTTGATTCTATGATTCTATGATTCACATTGACCATTTTCAAGCCAGATATCACCCAACCTATATCTGTGCATAAGACTAGGATGCTTAAAGTAACAGAGGGAAGAACCTCACCCTTTGATGCCTTTGATCACTTTGGCACCCCCTTGGTCCTTTGCTGCAGATTCAGCCACTTCCTCCAAAATATTGCTGTTCATAATGGCTCTGTTGACGCCTGAAAGACACCCAGAAGATCATGAGGAAGCCGACAGGGCCAGGGAGGCAATTGAGCAACAAAACACTTGCAGGGAATGTTGTGGGATTTCTGTGGAACTCTGGCCGCATCCGCACTGTAGATGTGTAGGCACTTTGTTGTTACTTGAACTGCCATGGCTCTATGCTGTCAAATCCTCGAAGTCGTAGACTGGCAAAGCATGAGTGCTTTTTAGCAGAGAAGGCTAAGTAATTTGTAAAACTGCAACTCCTGGGATTGCATCGCTTTGAGCAACGGCAGTTAAAGTGAAACGGCAGGAAGAAGGTTTGAAGAAAAGAGACAAAGAGAGTTCCTGAGGTCTGTAAAAGCACGGTTTATTCTCGGTTGGTGCCAACCGTATATGGACCCTGCTGGTAGTCCAGAAGACAGGGTACCGAACAAAAGAAACATCTTGGTTTATATGCCCTTTAAAATAATATGCATGCATCATACAGGCATCACAATGTACGTCACAAAATTCTACTTTTACATTGACTTCAATGGCATATTTTAACTTTAACACCCGTCAATTTTCATTTAAGCATCTTTATCTAAGGAGCTGCTATTAGAATCATAGAATAATAGAATCAAAGAGATGGAAGAGACCTGATGGGCCATCCAGTCCAACCCCATTCTGCCAAGAAGCAGGAATATTGCATTCAAATCACCCCTGACAGATGGCCATCCAGCCTCTGTTAATGAGGACCATTGCACCAGAGTGTCTACTAAGCTACTGATAGCAAGAGCTTCTATCCACCATGAGGTCTCTTCCAACTCTTTGATTCTATGATTCTATCTTGAGATAAGTTCTTCTGAAACCTCTTGATGGCCAGCTCTCTAATCTTACGATAAGCTTCGCCTGGTACCAAAATGGAAAGAGTCTCTTGAAATTTGCCAGAGGCCTCTTGACATTCCTTTCCTAGACCCCGGCCTCTCTTGAAGCATCTAATTTTGCAGCTTTTTAAGAAGAGAATATCTTCCAAGTGAAGTCCATGCATACATACATTTCTCTTTGTGATTTCATAGATTTTCTAACTCCTATTTCTAATATGGTTACATCCAATATATATTTTCCAATATGTGTAGTATGTATTTTCACCTTGCCTTCATCAAAAGTAGTGTCAAACTGCATTAATTCTACAGTGCAGATGTACCCCGAGTTCTATAGTGCAAAAGCACCCTTTGCTAATATGACATTAATTAATGAATACAGTCATTTCAGGGAGTGGTTGACCGTGAACAAGGACAAAAGCGCTAAACATACACCAGGAATCGACGTTTCCCTTACCAGTTTGTACAGTGTTTACATTGACCCTCACACGAACAGTCTCATGGGTTTTTTCACAGAGGATGACCCAGCTGCAGGCCAGCAGCAGAAGGAAGCCTATCCATGCCTGCTCCAAGTCCAACCTCATTGTGGTGCCTCTCCAGCCCGGGCAAGCAATGGGGCCCAACAGAGAATGATCTGAAAGGATGGATTTAGCCTGAGGGAGAGAAAAGACATGGGTTTGTTTACATTGTTTACATTGGGGATGGAGTTGTAATGGGACATTGGAAGAAACCTCCCAATATAGATGCAATTAATTGATTCACATGGTTGTCTCCTTCATAGAACCTTCATAGAAACCTAGAGTTGGAAGAGACCCCAAGGGCCATCCAGTCCAAGCCCCTTCTGCCAGGTGGAAGACACAATCCAAGCTCTACCAACAGATGGCCATCAAACCTCTGTTTCAAAACCTACAGAGAAGGAAGGAGACATTGCTGGCAAAATACCTCCAGCTCTCTAAACTAGAACTAGGGATGAACATCTTTAATATGAAGGGAGTCTGTTCCTCAAGTCATCTGACGGTATAGGCCTAGTACAGGGGTGGGAATGGAGTACTTACTTACTTACTTACTTACTTACTTACTTAGGCGATTCCTTGTAGTCCGAGGATGATGGTCCTCCAAGTTGTCCTGGGGTGGGTTTGTAGGTGGCTGTGGAGCCCTATTCTTGACCTGCATCTTCTTCCGCAGTGAGGGCATTGGTTTCCAGGTGGGAGGCAGTCTCGGGGTTGGCTTGACGCGCCTTCCTCTTGACACGTTTCTCTCTTTCACCCTCCATTTGTGCCTCTTCAAATTCTGCAGCACTGCTGGTCAAAGTCGACCTCCAACTGGAGTGCTCAAGGGCCAGTGCTTCCCAGTTCTCAGTGTCTATGCCAGAGATTTTAAGGTTGGCTTTGAGCCCATCTTTAAATTTTTTTTTCCTGTATTCCAACATTCCGTTTTCCATTTTTAAGTTCAGAGTAGAGCGACTGCTTTGGGAGACGGTGGTCAGGCATCCAGACAATGTGGCCGGCCCAGTGGAGTTGATGGCGGAGGACCATTGGTTCGATGCTGGTGGTCTTTGCCTGTAGACAGTCCACGTTTCGCAGGCATAGAGCAGGGTTGGGAGGACAATACCTTTATAAACAAGCACCTTGGTATCCCTACGGATGTCCCAGTCCTCAAACACTCTCTGCTTCATTCGGAAAAATGCTGCACTCGCAGAGCTCAGGTGGTGTTGTATTTCGGTGTCGATGTTGACTTTGGTGGAGAGGTGTCTGCCAAGGTAGCGGAAATGGTCAACATTTTCTAATGTTACACCATTAAGCTGTATCTCTGGCATTGGGGAGGGGATGGCTGGTGTCTGCTGGAACAGCACTTTGGTTTTCTTGATGTTCAGTGACAGGCTAAGCTTCTTGTATGCTTCTGCGAAGGTGTTTAGAGTGGCCTGTAGATCTTCTTCTGAATGCGCACAGACAACGTTGTCATCAGCATACTGGAGTTCTATAACAGATGTTGTAACCGTGGTTTTGGCTTTCAGTCTGCTGAGGTTAAACAGCTTGCCATCTGTCCAATAGATTATTTCCACTCCGGTGTGAAGCTTCCCGTCAACAAGGTGAAGTATCATGTGGATGAAGATGGAGAATAAAGTTGGGGCAATAACACATCCCTGTTTGACACCAGATTCCACTTTAAATGGGTCACTTTGGGAGCCATTGCTGTCCAAACCTGTTGCCATCATGTCATCATGGAGGAGCCTCAGAATGTTCACAAATTTGTTTGAGCACCCAACCTTTTGGAGGGAATGGAGTATGTGTGCCTTCACTCTACCTGTGGGCTTACAGGTATCTAAACTAGGCATTCCAGAGATTCATGGCTTCCAGACTTTTGACCATTTTGGTTGCCCTTCTCTGGAGCAGCTGATCAATATCCTTATTGAATTGTTTTGCTCAGTATTGGACACAATCTTATTCCAGGTAAGATATGACCAAAGAAGAATAGAGTGGGACTTCTACTTCCCTCAGTCCTGACACAATATTCCTATGGATTGAGCCTAGGATCACATTGGGCTTTTTAGCTGCCACATCACACTATTGGCTCATGCTCAGCCTGTGGTCCACTAAGACTCCTTAATCCCTTTCACATGTATAACTATCAAGCCAGGTGTCACCAGTCTTTTATCTGTGCATTTCATGTTTTTCTAACTAAGTGTTTATGTTTATCTTTTGTTATTTTTGGCCCAGCTCTCTAATCTCTGAAGGTCATGTTGGATTCTGATCTGGCCCTCTGGAATATTATCAACCATCTTAATTTGGTGTTATCCGCAATGCCCTTTATGTCATGGCTATGCCACTGATTAAGATATCCATAAAACCATATAGTCGAAAGGGACTCCAAGAGGTCATCCAGGCCAACCTCCTTCTTCCATGCAGGAATTCACAATCCAAGCCCTCCTGGCAGATGGATATCCAGCCTCTGTTTAAAAGGCTCCAGAGAAAGAGACTACACCATTCCCAAGCAGCATATGTCCCAGTCTCTCAAGAAGCAGAAAACAATCTTTCTCCCTCCTCAATGGGAGAGCCTTACTAATATTGAGATGTGGCTTCAGGTCCTCTTCTCTCAGCCTTCTCTTCTCCAAGCTCAACAAATACAGCTCCTGAAGCTGCTCCTCAGAGGGATTCATGGATTCCAGACCATTGACCTTTTTGGTTACCCTTTCTGGATATGTCCCTGCATGTTTTGAATTGTGGAACCTAGAACCAGGCACAGGTGATTGCAGGTGAGCTCTGACTAAAGATGTATAGAGTGGACTATGACTTTTTCCTATCTAGACTCCTACTGGGTTCAAGATTGGGAAAGGCGTACGGCAAGGCTGCATACTCTCACCCAACCTTTTAAACTTGTATGCAGAACACATCATGCGATGTGCGGGGCTGGATGAATGCAAAGCTGGGGTGGAAATTGCTGGAAGAAACATTAACAACCTCAGATATGCAGATGACACCACCCTGATGGCCGAAAGCGAGGAGGAGCTGAGGAGCCTTCTAATCAAGGTGAAAGAAGAAAGCGCAAAAGCCGGGTTGCAGCTAAACGGCAAAAAAACCAAGATTATGGCAACAAGAATGATTGACAACTGGAAAATAGAGGGAGAAACCCTGGAGGCCGTGACAGACTTTGTATTTCTAGGTGCAAAGATGACTGCAGATGCAGACTGTGGCCAGGAAATCAGAAGACGCTTCCTTCTTGGGAGGAGAGCAATGTCCAGTCTCGATAAAAGAGTGAAGAATAGAGACATCAGACTGGCAACCAAGATCCGCCTAGTCAAAGCCATGGTATTCCCTGTAGTAACCTACGGATGTGAGAGCTGGACCTTAGGGAAGGCTGAGTGAAGGAAGAGAGATGCTTTTGAGCTGTGGTGTTGGAGGAAAGTGCTGAGAGTGCCTTGGACTGCGAGAAGATCCAACCAGTCCATCCTCCAGGAAATAAAGCCCGACTACTCACTGGAGGGAAAGATACTAGAGACAAAGTGGAAGTCCTTTGGCCACATCATGAGGAGACAGCAAAGCCTAGAGAAGGGAATGATGCTGGGGAAAGTGGAAGGCAAAAGGAAGAGGGGCCGACCAAGGGCAAGATGGATGGGTGGCATCCTTGAAGTGACTGGACTGACCTAGAAGGAGCTGGGGGTGGTGACGGCCGACAGGGAGCTCTGGTGTGGGCTGGTCCATGAGGTCACGAGGAGTCGGAGACGACTGAACGAATGAACAACAACAACAGACTCCTACTGAGATAGGCTAGGATCGCATTGGCTTTTTTAGCCACCGCATCACTTTGTTGACTCATGTTCAACTTGTGGTCTACTAAGACTTCTAAATACTTTTCACAGACCTGTTTCCATGTTGACATAAATGGGCATCCATAAGTACACCTGTGGACAGAATATTGGCCCAGTTTTTTTTCCCCAAAGTTACCCAACTTTGGAAAAGTTGATAGACTCACACGTACACTATTATTGTTGAATGCCTTCAAGTCATTTCTAACCGATGACAACCCGAAGGCAAACTTATCACAGGGTTTTCCTTGCAAGATTTGTTTAGAAGAGACTTACCATTGCCCTTCTCAGGGACAGTGTGATTTTCTACTTATATTCAACCTATCATAGGGTTTTCTGGGGCTGAGAGAGTATAGCTCCTGAAGCTGCTTCTCAGAGGGATTCATGGCTTCCAGACCTTTGACCAATTTTGGTCGCCCTTTCTGGATATGTCCCTGCTTGCTTTGAATTGTGGAATCTAGAACCAGGCCAAGGTTATTGCAGGTAAGCTCCAAACAAACATGTACAGAGAGGAACCATGACTTTTTCCCATCTAGATTCCTACTGATGCAGCCTAGGAACGCATTGACATTTTTAGCCACCACGTTTTTAGCCATTCCTTTCACAGGGACTGTTTTCAAGTTGACACAATTAGGCATCCATAATTACATCTGTGAGGCAGAATATTGGCCCAGTCTTTATTCTGATATTACCCTCCAGCTAGACTTTCACACACACTATTATTGTTCAATGTATTGTCGAAGGCTTTCATGGCTGGAATCACTAGGTTCTTGTGGGTTTTTTCGGGCTATAGGGCCATGTTCTAGAGGCATTTCTCCTGACGTTTCACCTGCATCTGTGGCAAGCATCCTCAAAGGTAGCATCCTCACTACCTCTGAGGATGCTTGCCATAGATGCAGGCGAAATGTCAGGCGAAATGCCTCTAGAACATGGCCCTATAGCCTGAAAAAAACCCACAAGAACCTACTATTATTGTTGAATGCCTTCAAGTCATTTCTAACCAATGGTTAGAAATGAGGCATATTTCTCACAGGGGTTTCCAGGCAAGATTTGTTTAGAAGAGACTTACCATTGCCCTTCTCAGAGACAATGTGATTGTCTACATAAATTGAACTTATCATAGGTGGAATCTCTTTTCCTGTAGTTTGAGGAAAGGAAATTCCACCTGAACACTAGGAAGAACTTTCTGACTGTGAGACCTGTTCAGCAGTGGAACTCTCTGCCCCGGAGTGTGGTTGAGGCTCCTTCTTTGGAGGCTTTTAAGCAGAGGCTGGATGGCCATCTGTTGGGGGTGCTTTGAATGCGATTGTCCTGCTTCTTGGCAGAATGGGGTCGGACTGGATGGCCCACCAGGTCTCTTCCAAATCTAGGATTCTATGATTCTATAGGATTTTCTGGGGCTGAGAGAGTGTGGCTCACCCAAGGTCCCCCAGTGGCTTTCATGGCTGAGTGAAGTCTCCAGATTCATAGTCCAATGCTCCAATTGCTAGAACATATTGGCTCTTCCCTTGCTGTCTCTCTCTCTTCTATACACACAAAAGGAGGAAAGCCCAGCACAACTCTCTGCATGTTGCTGCCTTCACAACTTGCAACGTGAGCTTGGGTACTTTGCAAAATTCTAGAAATAATAATAATAATAATAATAATAATAATAATAATACTTTATTTATAGACCACCCTCTCCCCCAAATATTATGCTTAAGAAATGCATCTGTCGGTTGTTGTAGGGTTTTTTGGCTATATGGCCATGTTCTAAAGGCATTCTCTCCTGAAGTTTCGCCTGCATCTATGGCAAGCATCCTCAGAGGTAGTGAGGATGCTTGCCATAGATGCAGGCGAAACATCAGGAGAGAATACCTCTAGAACATGGCCATATAGCCCGAAAAAACCTACAACAATGCATCTGTGTAACTTTCAGAGATTCCCAAAACTAGATTCATTCCAGAGCTATCGGAGCTAAGCTTCTCCTCAATGTAGAAAGGCTAATGCATTGCTGAAACACGGTTGCCCAACTTCTGCTAGAAATGCAATTGCAAGTCATTCATTCCTTAAGATGGTTTTCACACCAATAATGTTTATTTCCAGCTGGTCAGCCTGCATCTATACAACTTGTGTCCAATTCTGGGCACCACAATTCAAGAGAGATATTGACAAGCTGGAATGTGTCCAGAGGAGGGCGACTAAAAGGATCAAGGGTCTGGAGAACAAGCCCTATGAGGAGCAGCTTAAGGAACTGGGCTTGTTTAGCCTGAAGAAGAGAAGGCTGAGAGGAGATTTGATAGCCATGTATAAGTATGGGAGAGGAAGCCACAGGGAGGAGGGAGCAAGCTTGTTTACTTCTTCCATGGAGATTAGGACAAGGAACAATGGCTTCAAACTACAAGAGAGGAGATTCCATCTGAACATGAGGAAGAACTTCCTGACTGTGAGAGCCGTTCAGCAGTGGAACTCTCTGCCCTGGAGTGTGGTGGAGGCTCCTTCTTTGGAAGCTTTTAAACAGAGGCTGGATGGCCATCTGTCAGGGGTGATTTGAATGCAATATTCCTGCTTCTTGGCAGAATGGGGGTGGACTGGATGGCCCATGAAGTCTCTTCCAACTCTTTGATTCTATGATTCTATGAGTCTATGATTCCATGCTGAAGTTCCAAAGCAAATAGAAAACAGTATTATTATTATTATTATTATTATTATTATTATTTGAAACATGTTGTTATTATTATTATTATTATTATTATTATTATTATTTCCCACATTTTAACCCACCCTTCTCAACCCCTGAGGGGGGGACTCAGGGCAGCTTACACTGGCAACAATTCGACGCCACAAGATAATGCAACTATAAACAAATATAACAATAGTTTAAAACAGTAAATAGAACATTAGGTTAAAAACACATTAAAAACATTGTCATCAATCCAAATGGCCAATTCTAGTCCCATTCAACATCTAAAGTGCTGTCATGTTTGCTGTCTAAAGGCTTGGTCCCAGGACCACCATTTAACTTTCTTTCTGAAAGAAAAGAGGGAAGATGCCGACCTGATCTCACTGGGGAGCGAATTCCACAGGTGTGGGGCAGGCATGTATCCGGTGGGGGGGGGGGCTTGAGGGGCTTCAGCCCCCCCCCCCCCGAAATTCTCATGGTGGTTCGCAAAAAGGCCTTACTGGTGCATTATTTAAACTGTTATGTTTATCCATATCATGATCTGATCACCATACTCAATATATCCCATATGCATGGGGGTATTGGGGTAATGATACAAAAGGTTTGCTAGGCTAGACCCTCTTTCACTCAGACTCAGCCCCCCCAAAACTCAGCCCCCCCTGAAACCCCCCCCCCTGAAAAAAATTCAGCCCCCCCCCCCCCCGAAAGGAAATCCTGGCTAGGGGCCTGGTGTGGGACCACCGCTGAGAAGACCTTGTCCCTTGTCCCTGCCAAAGTGCACTTGCGAGGCTGGCAGGACCAAGAGCAGGGCCTCTCTGGACGATCTCCTCCTGCGAGGTGGAATATAGAGGGCGATACGTTCGGACAGGTAAGCTGGGCTGGAATCATATAGGGCTTCATGGGTCAAGACTAGCACTTTGAATTGTGCTCGGAAGTGGACCGGCAGCCAGTGGAGCTGACACAACAGGGTATGCTCCCTGTATGTCACTCCCGTTAGCAACCTGGCTGCCGCCCTTTGAACTAATTGAAGTTTCCAAACAGTCTTCAAAGGCAACCCCACGTAGAGCATGTTGGAGTATTCTATTCTAGATAAAACCAGAACGTGGACCACCATGGCCAGATCAGACTTCCCAAGATAAGGGCACAGCTGACGCACAAGCTTTAACTGTGCAAAAGCTCCACTGACCACCACTGAGACCTGGGGTTCCAGGCTCAGCGATGAATCCAGGATCACTCCCAAGCTCCAAATCTGCATCTTCAGGGGGAGTGTAACCCCATCCAGCACAGGCTGTCACCCTATGCCCTGTTCAGCCTTTCAACTGACCAGGAGGACCTCTGTCTTGTCGGGTTCAATTTCAATTTGTTAGCTCTCATCCAGTCCGACATTGCTGCCAAGCACTGGTTCAAGGTTTGGACAGCCTCCTTAGTAACAGGTGGAAAGGAGTGGCAGATTTGGATGTCATCTGCATACAAATAGCTTCATACTCCAAAACTCTGGATGATCTACCCCAACGGCTTCATGTAGATGTTAAACAACATCAGGGACAAAACTGAACCCTGAAGGACTCCACACGACAAAGGTTCCCATTCCTACATATTTTGATAAACTTGAAAAAGCAAGTAAGATATTAATATCCGAATTTCCCCATCTTTATCGCCATCTTTACATAGCATGTAAAGATGGCCATTAAAGTAGGGTCAAATTCCACAGCGTAGAAGCACCCTGAGAGGGGTCTTGCTATGCTTGGAACATCTCTGAGCCATCCTGTTTCGTACTTACTGTCTTCCAGGTGACTGGCGATTCCTTGTGAGATTGTCAGGGCTTCTCCTGTTCTCTTTCCTCCAGAGACGAAGGAGAGCCAGAGATTATATACTGTCGCTGCTAATGAAAGACCCAATTCAGACCTCTGATAAGAGAAGCAGGTGGATTGAGCTTACTGCCATATCTTCCAAGGCAAATATTTTTGCTCATGCATTGGCAACATCAGAGAGGTCACTGAGTTGCAAAGATGGAACCACATGACTATTCTGGAAGCCCCTGGATCTAAGTTCAACCTTGGATGGAGAGAGGGATGGTACATCTTCTGGGATGAGAAAAAATGGTCTAAAACTAGAAGGAAAGAAATGACCTTCATGAAATGATGGGTGCTGCACATGGATCATGTTAATGTTCCTCACATTATAAGGCATGGCCCGTCTTACCGGGCCAGGGAAGTTGCGGTGAAGGGCATCCCCTAGCGCCATTCTTGCCTCAGGGGAGCTTCTTTCTCCCAGAAGCCCCCTCGGATGGCGCGAAGGTTTCCCGCCGGCTGGCCGAGTGGCCAATGGCCAGCCGACCACGCCTCACTGCGGGAGAGGCCAGAGCTGGCCTCTCCCTCTTCGCGGGCAGCCTACATAAGGCTGCCCCAAACCCCACAGCAGGCACTGTGCCTGCTCCAGCTGACCCATCCCACCCACCCTGCATGCAGTTTATGTTTTCATCGGTGGTCAGCTTTTGTGGTTGTTTTTACCTTGTCCTGGTTACCTGTTAACAGTTACTTGTTTTGTTTTGTTCTTTCAAGGCATGGCCAGAATTACCGGGCCAAAGAATTTGCGGTGCAGGGTGTTCCCCACTGCCATTCTTGCCTAAGGGGGGCTTCTTCCTCCCAGAAGCCCCCTCTGATGGCGGGAAGGTTTCCCGCTAGCAGGTCAAGGGGTCAATGGCCGAGTGACCACGCCCACCGCAGGTGAGGCCTGAGCTGGCCTCTCCCTCTTCGTGGGCAGCCTTCATAAGGCTGCCCTGGCTTCTCAGCAGGCACTCAGCCTGCAACAGCTGATCCATCCCACCCACCCTGCATGTAGTTCAAGTTTGTTATTGGAAGTTAACCTGGGTTGTGTTTACCTTGTCATGGTTGCCTGTTACAGTTTCTTGTTTGTGTTATACTCCTTGTCACAACTCCTTGTTGGCGTGGGGCATGGGCCCTGGATCTGGTTTGGTATCCCCCCCTAGCGGTTAGGGGGGGGGACGCCCGGTAGTCCCAAGGGTGCCGGGTTGCGTTTGCCTGGTATTGTGCCGGCGGCACCCTGGTGAGTGTGCGGGATCGGGCAGTATTGGGCTGCCCGATCATGATCCAGGACCCATGCTTGGCTGCCAACCCTTGTTCCTGTTATCAATAAATGAGTTGTGGCCATTGTTTATCCAACACCTCGTGTGAGTGTACTTCTTGGGTTGGCTGTGGGAGGTGTATCGCACTTGCACACGCAACTATGCTTCTTGTCACAACTCCTTGTTGGCGTGGGGCATGGGCCCTGGATCTGGTTTGGTATCCCCCCTAGAGGAATGGGGGAACGTATGGTGGTCCCAGGGGTGCCGAGTTTACGTTTGCCCAGTATTGTGCCAGCGGCACCCTGGCTTTTGTGGTATTGGACAGCAGTGGGCTGCCCGATCGTGATCCAGGACCCATGCTTGGCTGCCAACCCTTGTTCCTGTTATCAATGAATGAGTTGTGGCCATTGTTCATCCCAACATCATGTGTGAGCATACTTATTGGGTTGGCTGTGGGAGGTGTATCGCGCTTGCACACGCAAATTCCTCCAGAAGTGTTGGACTTTGTAGATCGAAGTGTTGAAGCACCAAACATCTTGAGAGCTTAAGTCAAAAACGTGCTGCGCTAAATTACACGTGGTCTGTGTTTATTGATCCACAGGTCATTGGCCAACCCATGGGGCTAAATCCAATGCGGTTTTCATTCTTCAGCCCTATTCTCCAGAGCATGGACAGCAAAACGTGGGTCTGCAGGTGTGGATTGACTGGTGCACCCATCACCTTTGGCCTTTGTAGCCTGCAGTGAAGGATGATTGAAATTGGAACTAAATTGCAACTGAACCATTTGCTATTTGGAAGCAGATAAAGTGGGACCAAACTGCCTTGGCTCAACTGAGGCAAGACACATGGCATTGAGCCAATCTGCATCCATCCCACAGTGAAGTTCGAACAGGAGCCCTTCCAGCCCTTGGACGTTGTCCTATCCATGTTTTATTCCAACTGTTCCACTCAGAGTCATTGGGTGAGGGATGTTAATAAAGTCTGGAGTAGATTGTCCCCTAAATGGGAGGGACACAGCCACTCCTGAGTCCATCTCCTTCACCTTGTGCCCCGTCTGGGGTTTATCCAGACAAATGTGCAGTGAAGACATAACCATCGCCACAACCCAAATCTTGTCCAAATTCCTCCACTCTGGTTTCATTCCAGCATCCCACATTTCTTGCTGCCTGGCTTGAATTCTGCTTTGGAAGATTTGTGGTTGTGTGTAACTGGCATGTAATAATACTCCTAGGCGCATAATAAGTGGTAATACAATCCCGCATATACCTTGGGAGACACAGGATGTCAGAAGAATGGCCAGTGTGATAAGGTGCCTTCTAAGGTTCCCCTTTCATCGTCTTTGCAGATTTCAGATAGACAGTAACACAAATGTGTGAAGCTTCATTCCTTTGTCCACAAATGGACATTGCAAAACAGGGATCTAGGAAGGTAAACAGGTTGAGACTTTGAGTCATCTACTCTGTAGAATGAATGCAGTTTGGCACCACACCTAGAATCACACTGTGTCCAATTCTGGGCAATGCAATTGAAGGGGGACATTGACTCTTAGCTGGGATGTGTTCAGAGTGGAGTAACTCAAAGGATCAAGAGTTTGGTGAACAAGTCCTATGAGGAGCAGCTTAAAGAGCTGGGCACGTTTAGCCTGCAGAAAAGAAGGTGGCAATGTCACCAGAATGCCAGCCAATTGGAGCATGGATTCAAGCCGGACGCTCTTTTGGCCAATCAGGAAAGTTAGAAGGTGGAGTGGGAAGGTTTGAATAACAGTCAAATGTATAAAATCTCATGTCTCTGTATTCATGGTTATGTGTCTATTTTTGGTACCAGCATCCCTTCTGGCCTGATTGGAAATAAACCCCTGTGACTGCTTTCTGGTTCAATTTCTGGCTCAAAAACCATATCAGAGATCACCTTTTAAGAGCTCCAGCTAAGGGCGTGTAGCATGAGGCATTGCCAGTAGGCTTCCCATCTCTAAACACCAGTTGGTTTTGGACAATATTGATACAGAGCAATGAAAAGACCCAAATTGACTGGTGTGCGTCTGCATTTTTTGATTATTATTCTTTTGTCGTGTCAGGAGCAAGTCGCTTCTGGTGTGAGAGAATTGGCTGTCTGCAAGGACGTTGCCCAGGGGATGCCTGGAAGCCAACGGGATTTTGGCCTGCATCAAGAGGAGCATAGTGTCTAGATCTAGGGAAGTCATGCTCCCCATGCTCTATTCTGCCTTGATCAGACCACTTAACCTGGAATATTGTGTCCAATTCTGGGCACCACAATTCAAGAGAGATATTGACAAGCTGGAATGTGTCCAGAGGAGAGCGACTAAAATGATCAAGGGTCTGGAGAACAAGCCCTATGAGGAGCGGCTTAAGGAGCTGGGCATGTTTAGCCTGAAGAAGAGAAGGCTGAGAGGGGATATAATCGCCATGTATAAATATGTGAGAGGAAGCCACAGGAAGGAGGGAGCAAGCTTGTTTACTGCTTCCCTGGAGACTAGGACGCAATGGAACAATGGCTTCAAACTACAAGAGAGGAGATTCCATCTGAGCATGAGGAAGAACTTCCTGGCTGTGAGAGCCGTTCAGCAGTGGAACTCTCTGCCCCGGAGTGTGGTGGAGGCTCCTTCTTTGGAAGCTTTTAAACAGAGGCTGGATGGCCATCTGTCAGGGGTGATTTGAATGCAATATTCCTGCTTCTTGGCAGAATGGGGTTGGACTAGATGGCCCATGAGGTCTCTTCCAACTCTTTGATTCTATGATTCTATGATTATGATGTTTTTATCATCCTTGTGGGAGGCTTCTCTCATGTCCCCGCATGAGGAGCTGGAGCTGATAGAGGGAGCTCATCCGCCTCTCCCCAGATTCGAACCTGCGACCTGTCGGTCTTCAGTCCTGCCAACACAGGGGTTTAGCGCACTGCGTCACCGAATGAGTGTGCCCTACAATAAAACCACCCAAAACACTGCCGTTATATGTAATGCACATGACTATTTCCTTTGCATAGCAATGTCTAAGATCTGCCGGGGAGGCCCTGCTCTCAGTTCCACAGCTGGTGGGGACGAGGGACAGGGTCTTCTCGGTGGTGACCCCCCCCCACTTGTGGAATTCGCTCCCCAGTGAAATTAGATCGGCGTCCTCCTCCTTTTCTTTCAGAAGAAAACTGAAGACATGGTTGTGGAACCAGGCTTTTGGCTAATGGATATAACGGCACCTGGACAGTGAATTGGACCAGACGGTTGTTACAATGGAAATGCCTTTATGATTGGATAACTAATGTTGTTTTAATGTATTGTATTGTATGATTTTATAATTGTCAATATTGTGGCATCGAATCATTGCCATTGTTAGCTGCTATGAGTCCCCCTGAAGGGGTCATAAGAACAGGGTGGAAATGCTGTAAATCTATATATATAAATCTGTTAGGTTGGTTCAACCGGACAGCAAAACTCCACAACCCCCCAACGAAACTTAACCAAAATTCCCATGCCCATAACACAACTCACAAGGTACAAACATATCTACTCAAAATGAAAAACAACACAACAACACACTCACAAAATGGCAAAACAACAAAACTCACAAACCCCCCAACGAAACTTAACCAAAATTCCCATGCCCATAACACAACCCACAAGGTACAAACATATCTACTCAAAATGAAAAACAACGCAACAACACACTCACAAAATGGCAAAACAACAAAACTCACAAACCCCCCAATGAAACTTAACCAAAATTCCCATGCCCATAACACAACCCACAAGGTACAAACATATCTACTCAAAATGAAAAACAACACAACAACACACTCACAAAACGGCAAAACAACTGAGCATGCGCATTGGTGCCCAGCCGCAAGTTCCCTGGCGCGCGCACAGCCTTCCGGCCAACGTTCCCTCTGCAGAAGCCATGCCCACTCCAAGCCCCGCCGCGCTGCTTCCCGCACACACACACACCCTGCCGCACGCACACACACAACCCCATGCTCCATCACTCCCCCTACCACTGCACACACACACGCAACCCCACGCTCCATCACTCCCCCCGCCGCCCCACACACACACGCAACCCCACGCTCCATCACTCCCCCCGCCGCCACACACACACAACCCCACGCTCCATCACCACCCCCCCGCCGCCGCACACACACACGCAACCCCACTCCCCCCACCGCTGCACACACACACGCAACCCCAGGCTCCATCATTCCCCCCGCCACCGCACACACATAATAGTCCAGATATCTACCTCAACTTTGATAAGTTTTACTATAGGCCACAGCAACGCGTGGCAGGGCACAGCTAGTAATAAATAAATTAATAAATAATAACACCTGTATTTCCACTACTAGGAATGACAACCTACTTCAATGCACTATTGTGCACATACAGCATCAATTACATTTACATAGACAATTGCCAGTATAAAGTATGGGGTGCTACAAGTCACGTTGTAGTTTGGTGAGGCACCAGTCCTCTCAGCAGAGAAGGAAAACGTTCTTGTGAAGCTACAACTCCCATGTTAGGATTCCATAACATTGAGTCATAGCAGCTGAAGGGTCAAACTGTATTCAATCTCCAGCATAGATGCAGTTTCATAAACCCTGAAACAACTGCAGGAGGATCAGCTGTGAAACTGGGAGTCCCTTCCTACTAGCTGGCAGCATTCGGCTCCTCTTTTTGAACATGGAGAGAACTTTATCTTCAGCAAAAAGAAAAACCAAAGAAGTGCAGAAGAGGGAAGCAGAATCACTTTATTGATTTTGGATGCTGCTACAGAACTGGAAAGGGGCTTTGGAGGACCAGGGAGAGTTCTAGTCACCTTCCAAGACCCTTGTGCACTGAAGATTGGCTGCTTTTCTCAGTGTGCATTTTTCAGATTGTCGTTTGAGTGCTCAAGAAGGAGGCTGGAGCATGGAGAGGTCTCCAGTGGACTTCCCATTTCCTGTGCATGCCTCTCAGTGATTGCTTTAAGGAGCAATTTCTCCCACTTCCTTCATCGTTCCACTGGGTTCGACTGGCTGCTCAACATCAGCAGATTCTGCAAAAGGTGAAAAAAGTACAGGTGGTCAGCACTAAGGCACAGTGGGATTTCTTGGATTGCCTAAACCTCACCTTTATCCTCGGGAATGAAGGTACAGAATCATAGAATCAAAGAGTTGGAAGAGACCTCCTGGGCCATCCAGTCCAACCCCATTCTGCCAAGAAGCAGGAAT
Organism: Anolis sagrei; assembly: GCF_037176765.1. Taxonomy (NCBI): domain Eukaryota; kingdom Metazoa; phylum Chordata; class Lepidosauria; order Squamata; family Anolidae; genus Anolis; species Anolis sagrei. The sequence goes on along the minus strand of NC_090024.1, from coordinate 244,140,992 downwards.
ATTGCATTCAAAGCACCCCTGACAGATGGCCATCCAGCCTCTGTTTAGAAGCTTCCAAAGAAGGAGCCTCCACCACACTTCGGGGCAGAGAGTTCCACTGCTGAACGGCTCTCACAGTCAAGAAGTTCTTCCTCATGTTCAGATGGAATCTCCTCTCTTGCACTTTGAAGCCATTGTTCCATTGCGTCCTAGTCTCCAGGGAAGCAGAAAACAAGCTTGCTCCCTCCTCCTCCCTGTGGCTTCCTCTCACATATTTATACATGGCTATCATATCTCCTCTCAGCCTTCTCTTCTTCAGGCTAAACATGCCCAGCTCCTTAAGCCGCTCCTCATAGGGCTTGTTCTCCAGACCCTTGATCATTTTAGTCGCCCTCCTCTGGACAGACTCCAAAGCATGGCAGAAGGGGGTTGGACTGGATGTCCCCTGGGGGTCTCTTCTAACTCTATGGTTCTATTATTATTATTATTATTATTATTATTATTATTATTATTCAGATACAAAAACACAGTATGTCACAGCAAGCGAGATATGTATGCTGGATTTCGTATCACAAAATCACAAGTCAAACACTTCCCAAGCGTCTAGGACTGTATGATGTGTTTTTGAATGATGCGCGCAGATCCAAGTCGGGTGGCCTTTTGCAGTTGACAAATCATGATCTTGTCAATGTTTATTGTTTCCAAATGCTGGCTGAGATCTTCTGACTTGGTACCCAGTGTGCCGATGACCACTGGGACCACCTGGACTGGTTTATGCAATCAGAGCCTTTGCAGTTCGGTTTTGAGGTCCTGATAATGGCTGAGTTTTTCCTGTTGTTTTTCCTCAATGCGACTGTCACCGGGTATGGTGACATCAATAGTCCAAACTTTTTTTCTTTTCCACAATCGTGATATCTGGTTTATTGTGTTCCAAAACTTTGTCAGTCTTGATTTGGAAGTACCATTATTATTAGTAGTAGTGTTGTTGTTGTTGTTGTTGTTGTTGTTGTTGTTGTTGTTATATAATAGCCATCTATCATGAGTGAGTAGATGGTGCTTTTCCTGCCTGGCTGAAGAGGATTGGACTGGATAGCCCTTGGGGTCCATTCCAAGTCTATAATTCTACATATGATTCAATTCTCCAGACTGGGAGTCTTCTCCAACTCAAGGATTCTATTATTATTATTATTATTATTATTATTATTATTATTATTATTCAGGAGCTGGGTGGTCATATGTGGGGAGTGCTTTGCTCGTGCTTTTCCTGCCTGTCCTGACTGAAGAGGGTTGGATTAAATACTCCTTGGAGGTCTCTTAAAAATCTAGAATTCTATTATTGTTATTATTATTGAGCAGGGGCTCGATGGCCATCTGTCAGGATGGCTTTGATGTTGCTTTTCCTGCCTTGCTGAAGTGGATTGGACTGGATAGCCCTCGGGATCCATTCCAAGTCTATAATTCTACGTATGATTCAATGATGATGATTATTGTTATTGTTGTTGTTGTTGTTGTTGTTAAGTAGAGGCTGAATGGCCATCTTTTGGGAGGGATTTGCTTGGTTTCCCCTGCCTGGCAGAAGGGGGTTGGACTGGAGGGTCGTTGGGGGTCTCTTCCAACTCTAGGATTCTATGGTTCTATCATCATCATCATCATCATCATCATCATCCAGGGGTTTGATGGCCCTCAGTCAGGGGTACTTTGATGGTGCTTTTCCTGCCTGGCTGAAGAGGGTTGAACTGGATAGCCCTTGGGGTCCATTCCAAGTCTATAATTCTACGTATGATTTGATGATGATGACGATGATGACGATGATGACGATGATGACGATGATGATTGTTAAGTATGGGCTGGGTGGCCATCTTTTGGGAGGGATTTGCTTGGTTTCTTCTGCCTGGCAGAAGGGGGTTGGACTGGAGGGTCCTTGGGGGTCTCTTCCAACTCTAGGATTCTATGGTTCTATCATCATCATCATCATCATCATCCAGGGGTTTGATGGCCCTCAGTCAGGGGTACTTTGATGGTGCTTTTCCTGCCTGGCTGAAGAGGGTTGAAATGGGTAGCCCTTGAGGTCCATTCCAATTCTATAATTCTAAGTATGATTTGATGATGATGATGATGATGATGATGATGATGATGATGATAATTATTGTTAAGTAGAGGCTGGATGGACATATTTTGCAAGGGATTTGCTTGGTTCCCCCTGCCTGGCAGAAGGAGGTTGGACTGGAGGGCCCTTGGGGGTCTCTTCCAATTCTAGGGTTCTATGGTTCTATCATCATCATCATCGGCGGCGTCGGCGGTGTCCAGGGGCTTGATGGCTATCTGTCAGGGGTATTTTGATAATGCTTTTCCTGCCTTGCTGAAGAGGGTTGAACTGGATAGCCCTTGGAGTCCATTCAGTGATCACCAATGCTTTGTTTTGCTGAGAAAGGACATAGACATAGACAATTATTTGCAACATTACAGGAAAGTAGATTCCATATGATAGGGAAGGAGATTCCACCTGAACATTAGGAAGAACCAGACTGTAAGAAAAGCTGTTCAAAAGGAGAGTGTGGTAGAATCCCCTTCTTTGGAGGCTTTTAAGCAGAGGCTGGATGGCCATCTATCAGGATCATAGAATCATAGAATCAAAGAGTTGGAAGAGACCTCATGGGCCATCCAGTCCAACCCCATTCTGCCAAGAAGCAGGAATATTGCATTCAAACCACCCCTGACAAATGGCCATCCAGCCTCTGCTTAAAAGCTTCCAAAGAAGGAGCCTCCACCACACTCCGGGGCAGAGAGTTCCACTGCTGAACGGCTCTCACAGTCAGGAAGTTCTTCCTCATGTTCAGATGGAATCTCCTCTCTTGTAGTTTGAAGCCATTGTTCCGCATCCTAGTCTCCAAGGAAGCAGAAAACAAGCTTGCTCCCTCCTCCTCCCTGTGGCTTCCTCTCACATATTTATACATGGCTATCATATCTCCTCTCAGCCTTCTCTTCTTCAGGCTAAACATGCCCAGTTCCCTAAGCCGCTCCTCATAGGGCTTGTTCTCCAGACCCTTGATCATTTTAGTCGCCCTCCTCTGGACACATTCCAGCTTGTCAATATATCTCTTGAATTGTGGTGCCCAGAATTGGACACAATATTCCAGATGTGGTCTAACCAAAGCAGAATAGAGGGGTAGCATTACTTCCTTAGATCTAGACACTATGCTCCTTTTGATGCAGGCCAAAATCCCATTGGCTTTTTTTGCCGCCACATCACATTGTTGGCTCATGTTTAACTTGTTGTCCACAAGGACTCCAAGATCTTTTTCACACGTACTGCTCTCGAGCCAGGTGTCACCCATTCTGTATCCTTGCATTTCATTTTTTCTGCCAAAGTGGAGTATCTTGCTTTGATTGTGCTTTTCCTGCATGGCAGGAGGGTTGGACTAGATGGTCCTTGTGGTCTCTATGATTCTATGGTGAGAAAAGGAATCCTGAATAGATGTTGGAAGGACCTCTGCTAGGAAGACTTCTTTGACCATGAAAGGAACTGTTCCTGGAGGCAGTGGGCTCCCTTTTGGGGGATGCTTCTAAGAAATAATTCGGTGGCCAACAATGTGGTGTCCATTTCCATCTCTGACTGGGCTAAATGGCCCTTCCCGTTCCTAGGATTCTTTCATGGGTCTTTCCTAAAGCATGTTGCCTTTTCCGTCCTCTGTAATATGGTCAGTTGTCACTAGGATCTGAGGGGGTTTTAAAGTGCCACCCTTATAAGGTGGGTAAAGACATCATAGAATCATAGAATCAAAGAGTTGGAAGAGACCTCCTGGGCCATCCAGTCCAACCCCATTCTGCCAAGAAGCAGGAATATTGCATTCAAACCACCCCTGACAAATGGCCATCCAGCCTCTGCTTAAAAGCTTCCAAAGAAGGAGCCTCCACCACACTCCGGGGCAGAGAGTTCCACTGCTGAACGGCTCTCACTGCTGAACGGCTCTCACATGGGTGTATGTGTGTGTGTGTGCCCAGTTAAACTCACGCAAGGAAGACGATATGGTTTCTTCCATCATTTTGGTGCCTTCCTCTGCTGCTGGAGACATCTAGAACCAAGAGAGAGAATGTGTATGGAGAAGATAACAACAACAATATGAGCACGAGGCACCACAACATGAAACTTACCTTGCTTGGCAAGACTTTCGCAAGCGGAGAATTCAGAAAAATTTTCATTCTCTTTGGAAAAAAGCTGGAGAAGGAAAGAAATGGGTGTGAGCACAAGAAGGATCCAAGAGGAAGACATGTTACTCTGGAGACAACCATCTTATCCATTGGTCAAGATACCAGCAACCCACAAGCAATGGTCCTCTGGTTTTTAATTGGGACATGGTTGTATGTGGTCCCCCAGGGCTAAACCCCCCTCAAAGAAGACACAGTCCAAGCCCTCCCAACAGATGGCCATCCAGCCTCCTCTTAAAAGCATCCAGAAAAGGAGACTCTACCGGGCTCGAAGGCAGCAGAATATTTCACTGCGGAACAGCCTTGCCATCCTAACATTTGGTGGAATCTCTTTTCCTGAAGCTTGAATCCCAATGGTGTCCTAGTCTCTGAAGCAGCAGAAAACAAGCTGTCTCACGCCTCAATGGGACATGTTTCAAATATTCAAAAATGGCTTCCATGTGGTTGTTATGTCACAAAGGATTACAGAGTGGAAGAAGAAGGAAGGTCCCGAGACAGATTTAGATCCAATATTACAATGGAAAACTGAGAAAGAGAAAGGAATTCTGGGATTCATATATAACAAACTAATAAACAACTAATATATTTTGAAGCCCACCTTGTTAGAAGTATGGAAAGGGGAAATAAACTGTAAGCAGAAGTACTTAGAACTGTGGATAAATTCATGTTGGCTAAGGAACAGTTTTTTTCCCCTGGAACTGGAAGGGAAAAGCAGCAATAATGGGATGGAAGGAACATAAAAAATGAGATATAAAAAAAAGGTATCAATATTCCAGAGGAGGGCGACTAAAATGTTCAAGGGTCTGGAGAACAACCCCTATGAGGAGCAGCTTAAAGAGCTGGGCATGTTTAGCCTGAAGAAGAGAAGGCTGAGAGGAGACATGATGGCAGCCATGTATAAGTGTTCATTCGTTCAGTTGTTTCCGACTCTTCATGACTTCATGGACCAGCCCACGCCAGAGCTCCCTGTCGGCCATCACCACCCCCAGCTCCTTCAAGGTCAATCCAGTCACTTCAAGGATACCATCCATCCATCTTGCCCTTGGTTGGCCCCTCTTCCTTTTTCATTCCATTTTCCCCAGCATCATTGTCTTCTCTAAGCTTTCTTTTCTTCTCATGATGTGGCCAAAGGACTTCATCTTGGCTTCTAGTCTCCTTCCCTCCAGTGAGCAGTCAGGATTTATTTCTTTAAGTATGGACTGGTTGGATCTTCTCACAGTCTAAGGCACTCTAGAACTTTCCTCCAACACCACAGCTCAAAAGCATCTCTCTTCCTTCACTCAGCCTTCCCTAAGGTCCAGCTCTCACATCCGTAGGTGACTACAGGGAATACCATTGCTTTGACTATGTGGATCTTCGTTGCCAATGTGATGTCTCCACTCTTCACTATTTTATCGAGATTGGTCATTGCTCTCCTCCCAAGAAGGAAGTGTCTCCTGATTTCCTGGCTGCAGTCTGCGTCTGCACTCATCTTTGCACCTAGAAATGCAAACCCTGTATGTGACTCCATGTTTTCTCCCTCTATTTCCCAGTTGTCAATCATTCTTGTTGCCATAATCTTGGTTTTTTTTATGTTTAGCTGCAACCCAGCTTTTGCCCTTTCTTCTTTCACTTTGTTTAAAAGGCTCCTCGGTTCCTCCTTGCTTTCAGCCTTCAAAGTGGTATCATCTGCATATTTAAGGTTGTGAATGTTTCTTCCAGCAATGTTGACCCCAGGCATGCATTCATCAAGCCCTGCACATTGCATGATGTGTTCTGCATACAAGTTGAATAGGTTGGGTGAGAGTAGACAACCCTACTATATGCCTTTCCCAATCTTGAACCAGTCTGTTGTTCCATGGTCAGTTCTGACTGTTGCTACTTGGTCGTTATATAGATTCCTCAGGAGACAGACAAGATGACTTGGGATCCCCAGACCACCAAGATCCTCTCCAGCAAATATTGAAATACACAACTGAACAGAAGCTAACCTTAAAATCTTTAGAAGAACTTAATACAGTGAATGAAAAGATAACATGGTTTCAGTACCTTCAAATACAACAGGGGTTCAAAGAAGATGGAAAAGTAGGCTTCAACCAAGAAAAAGGAATATGGGAATTAATTTTAGAAAAGGATAAGAAATTGATTAAAACATTGTACCAACAGCTAGTAAAATGGTCAACAGAAGATGAGCAGGTCAAAAATTGTCAAATCCAATGGGCCAAAGATTTAGGCCACAATATACTAATGCATTGCCAATTAGACCAGATTGCCAATATCTGCTGGAGAATGGAGAAAGGCAGGGAGTTTCAGAAAAACATCTACTTCTGCTTCATTGACTCTTCTAAAGCCTTTGACTGTGTGGATCATAATAAATTGTGGCAAGTTCTTGGTGGGATGGGCATCCCAAGCCCCCTTCCCTCTCTCCTGAGGAATCTGTACAAGGACCAAGGAGCAACAGTCAGAACTGACCACGGAACAGGAGACGGGTTCAAGATTGGGAAAGGCGTCCGGCAAGGCTGCATCCTCTCACCCAACCTTTTTAACTTGTATGCAGAACACATCATGCGAGGGTGTGCGGGGCTTGGTGAATGCAAAGCTGGGGTGGAAATGGCTGGAAGAAACATTAACAACCTCAGATATGCAGATGACACCACTCTGATGGCCGAAAGCGAGAAGGAGCCGAGGAGCCTTCTCATCAAGGTGAAAGAAGAAAGCGCAAAAGCCGGGTTGCAGATAAACATAAAAAAAACCTGTATTATGGCAACAAGAATGATTGACAACTGGAAAATAGAGGGAGAAAACGTGGAGGCCGTGACAGACTTTGTATTTCTAGGTGCAAAGATGACTGCAGATGCAGACTGTGGCCAGGAAATCAGGAGACGCTTCCTTCTTGGGAGGAGAGCAATGTCCAGTCTCGATAACATAGTAAAGAGTAGAGACATCAGACTGGCAACAAAGATCCATTGCCTAGTCAAAGCCATGGTATTCCCTGTAGTCACCTACGGATGTGAGAGCTGGACCTTAGGGAAGGCTGAGCGGAGGAAGAGAGATGCTTTTGAGCTGTGGTGCTGGAGGAAAGTGCTGAGAGTGCCTTGGACTGCGAGAAGATCCAACCAGTCCATCCTCCAGGAAATAAAGCCCGACTGCTCACTGGAGGGAAGGAGACTAGAGACAAAGTTGAAGTCCTTTGGCCACATCATGAGGAGACAGGAAAGCCTAGAGAAGATAATTATGCTGGAGAAAGTGGAAGGAAAAAGGAAGAGGGGCCGATCAAGGGCAAGATGGATGGATGGCATCCTTGAAGTGACTGGACTTACCTTGAAGGAGCTGGGGGTGGTGACGGCTGACAGGGAGCTCTGGCGTGGGCTGGTCCATGAGGTCATGAAGAGTCGGAGACGACTGAACGAATGAACAACAACAACAACATGATGAGCAAAGGAATCCTGAAAAAACATTGGGAAGGACCTCTGCTAGGAAGAGCTCTTTGACCATGAAAGATGACTGAACGAATGAACAACAACATTACTAATGCATCAATGGGAAGACATATGGAACAATAAAATAAAATAAAATATATGTTAGCCAGTGATTTGAAAGAAAACTGGTATAAGATGTACTATCGATGGTATTATACTCCAGAGAAATTAGCTAAATTTAATAAAGGAATATCAAATACCTGCTGGAAATGTGGTAAAGAAAGAGGTACATTTATCCACGTATGGTGGGAATGCAAAAAAGTAAAAAAAAAATATTGGAAAGAAATTCACATCATTACCCAAAAAATATTAATAATAAAATTTACCAGATCCCCAGAGATTTACCTATTGGGCATACTAAATTCAAAGCTCAACAAAAGCCAAGAGAGACTACTATTCCTGTTAAGCTCGGCTGCTAGAATTCTTCTTGCAAAATTCTGGAAGTTAAAAGAAATTCCAGAAGCAGATGCCTGGATTATTAAAGTACTAGTTCAAATGGACTCTCTGTCCCAAAGACTAAATAACAATTTAAAAAAACAATTGGTCAGGACTCAAGGACTACTGCAGGGAAAGGAGGATTCCACTGATGATCATAGAATCCTAGAATCAAAGAGATGGAAGAGACCTCATGGGCCATCCAGTCCAACCCCATTCTGCCAAGAAGCAGGAATATTGCATTCAAATCACCCCTGACAGATGGCCATCCAGCCTCTGCTTAAAAGCTTCCAAAGAAGGAGGCTCCACCACACTCTGGGGCAGAGAGTTCCACTGCTGAACGGCTCTCACAGTCAGGAAGTTCTTCCTCATGTTCAGATGGAATCTCCTCTCTTGTAGTTTGAAGCCATTGTTCCATTGCATCCTAGTCTCCAAGGAAGCGAAAACAAGCTTGCTCCCTCCTCCTCCCTGTGGCTTCCTCTCACATATTTATACATGGCTATCATATCCCCTCTCAGCCTTCTCTTCTTCAGGCTAAACATGCCCAGCTCCTTAAGCCGCTCCTCATAGGGCTTGTTCTCCAGACCCTTGATAATTTTAGTCACTCTCCTCTGGACACATTCCAGCTTGTCAATATCTCTCTTGAATTGTGGTGCCCAGAATTGGACACAATATTCCAGGTGTGGTCTAACCAAAGCAGAATAGAGGGGTAGCATTACTTCCCTGGATCTAGACACTATGCTCCTATTGATGCAGGCCAAAATCCCATTGGCTTTTTTTGCTGCCACATCACATTGTTGGCTCATATTTAACTTAGACCTGTCCAGCGTATAAGGAACCAGTATTAAAGAAGAGACATCAGAGAAGCTGAAGAAAAAGAAGAAACGTAACTATCAAAGACTCTAAGATGCTTGGGAAGTCTTTTTTAACGCCTCCTGTCCCTCTCGTTTCTCTCTACCCGTCTAACTTTGACCATCACACCCTCACCTCCTTTTCGCGCCTCCTCTCTCCCTTTCTTTCTTATCACCCTCCCTCCCCCGTTTTCCCTAGATGCATTTGTATTTATAGAATCATAGAATCAAAGAGTTGGAAGAGATCACATGGGCCATCCAGTCCAACCCCATTCTGCCAAGAAGCAGGAATATTGCATTCAAATCACCCCTGACAAATGGCCATCTAGCCTCTGCTTAAAAGCTTCCAAAGAAGGAGCCTCCACCACACTCCGGGGCAGAGAGTTCCACTGCTGAACGGCTCTCACAGTCAGGAAGTTCTTCCTAATGTTCAGATGGAATCTCCTCTCTTGTAGTTTGAAGCCATTGTTTCACATCCTAGTCTCCAGAGAAGCAGAAAACAAGCTTGCTCCCTCCTCCTCCCTGTGGCTTCCTCTCACATATTTATACATGGCTATCATATCTCCTCTCAGCCTTCTCTTCTTCAGGCTAAACATGCCCAGTTCCCTAAGCCGCTCCTCATAGGGCTTGTTCTCCAGACCCTTGATCATTTTAGTCGCCCTCCTCTGGACACATGTCGTATGCAATGTAAAATCTTGATTAAAAATTAAATAAATAAATAAAAAGATCCTCTCCAGCAAACCATCATTACCTTGTTGTGGTGCTGGAGCTTGACCACCTCAAATGATGATGCCATGAGCGAAACAGTGAAGGGACACCCAAGACACAAATGTCATGACAGAGAGGTCAGACCAAACACGATCCCTGGGGAAGGCAATGGAAACCCATCCTAGTACTCTTGCCATGAAAACTAAATGGATCAGGATAACAATAGCCCTACTGGCAAGATTTACACAATGGGAATATATTGGTGATTGGAGGGGGGAAACTGCAGATATTTGTTTCTTTATTGTACAGTTTTGACTTGGATTTGAAAACAATTCTCTCTGAGAGATATCAGCAATATTTAACCTTTGGACTTTTATTCTCCCTCTTGATCAATATTTTAACATTATTGATGGATGAATTTAGGAACAATTCCTGTCTAAACCCTAAAGACTCATTAATGACAACAATGGGTTAGGCAAGCGATAGATATGACTCAGGCTCCTTTTATACTACCAAATAATCTGGTTCAAATCAGATAATCTGGATTTTATATGGTAGTGTAGAAGGGGCCACAGAATAAAGAAGTGCATGTCTACAGAGGCACACTGTTCCGCAATAATTCATCTCCTATGAATGATGGAGAAATATTTAAATATTCCTAGGTTCTTCCAGGGGAGGTCTGACTAATGCAAAACAATGTGGAGCAACAATTTCCCTTGGTTTGCACCCTCACAACATTCCTTTAGCTTCCCTAAAGTTTGGAGAAGAAAACATAAACCGTCCCACGGACTCAGGAGCCATCAGCCAGGCGTGGGTATCAGAGGATGCAATTGATGCGGAGGATGCAATTGATTTGCACCAGAAGGATGCTGCTACTCACCTGCTGGGCAAGTTACTTTTGTAGCTTTTCACAGCCACCTTGCATTTCTCTAGTTTAAGCTCCTTCTTGGCATTCTGTTTGATGTCGCATATCGATGAAGCGACAGTGATTTCCTGGTTGCCATCTAAAAAGCTGCATAAAAGGAAGTCTGGTCATTTTTGAGAGCACCAGGAGGGGTTGGCCATAGTACTGGAGAACCTAAAGATTCCTAGAGAGGTAGATAAAAACCCCCATAGCCTCTTATTTGCATTTTCCAACTTTCAAAAGGGGTCCTGAGCACCTAACCTGCACGAAAGGAAGAGGCTGACTGCACTTCTGAAAGGCGGTCTTCCTCACTCTGCTCTGGAAACCACGAACTCACCTTTTCCCAGCAATTGTTATGTGCGATTTTATCAACATCTTTTTCCCTTCATTTGGCACGTAGCCCACAGACACAATCGCAGGCCGGATGTCTTTCTCTTTCAGCCTAGGAGACAGAGACAGACCGGATAGTGAAGGACCAGCAGAAAAGGGAACCCATTCCATTTAGAGAGAGAAGTACAAAAAGGCAAGGGCCTGTCTGAAAATACACACATAATCTGATCTCTTTCTTCGATAGAGCTACAAGCTGGGTAGATGCAGGGAATGCCGTGGATGTAGCGTACCTGGATTTCAGTAAAGCCTTCGACAAGGTGCCCCATGACCTTCTGGCAAGGAAACTAGTCCAATGTGGGCTAGGCAAAACTACGGTGAGGTGGATCTGTAATTGGTTAAGTGGACGAACACAGAGAGTGCTCACTAATGCTTCCTCTTCATCTTGGAAAGAAGTGATGAGCGGAGGGCCATCCACAGGGTTCCGTCCTGGGCCCGATCCTGTTCAACATCTTTATTAACGACTTAGATGAAGGGCTAGAAGGCAGGATCATCAAGTTTGCAGACGACACCAAATTGGGAGGGATAGCCAATAGTCCAGAGGACAGGAGCAGAATTCAAAACGATCTTGACAGATTAGAGAGATGGGCCAAAACTAACAAAATGAAGTTCAACAGTGACAAATGCAAGATACTCCACTTTGGCAGAAAAAATGAAATGCAAAGATACAGAATGGGGGACAATGCCTGGCTCGAGAGCAGTACGTGTGAAAAAGATCTTGGAGTCCTCGTGGGGAGGAAGGTGAACATGAGCCAACAATGTGATGTGGCGGCAAAAAAAGCCAATGGGATTTTGGCCTGCATCAATAGGAGCCTAGTGTCTAGATCTAAGGAAGTAATGCTACCCCTCTATTCTGCTTTGGTTAGACCACATCTGGAATATTGTGTCCAATTCTGGGCACCACAATTGAAGAGAGATATTGACAAGCTGGAATGTGTCCAGAGGAGGGCGACTAAAATGATCAAGGGTCTGGAGAACAAGCCCTATGAGGAGCGGCTTAGGGAACTGGGCATGTTTAGCCTGAAGAAGAGAAGGCTGAGAGGAGATATGATAGCCATGTATAAATATGTGAGAGGAAGCCACAGGGAGGAGGAGGGAGCAAGCTTGTTTTCTGCTTCCTTGGAGACTAGGACGCGGAACAATGGCTTCAAACTACAAGAGAGGAGATTCCATCTGAACATTAGGAAGAACTTCCTGACTGTGAGAGCCGTTCAGCAGTGGAACTCTCTGCCCCGGAGTGTGGTGGAGGCTCCTTCTTTGGAAGCTTTTAAGCAGAGGCTGGATGGCCATCTGTCAGGGGTGATTTGAATGCAATATTCCTGCTTCTTGGCAGGGGGTTGGACTGGATGGCCCTTGAGGTCTCTTCCAGCTCTTTGATTCTATGATTCTATGATTCTATGTACCTGCACCTCCACCCTCCATAGCAATATTATTACCAGTCTCGCAGATGATCATTCCCAATCTCACAGACAGAGGTTCTTATTTCTGAAGGTGATGGCTCTGCCGATTGGATGAGATGAATCGGCTGCTCTGGTGGTGCAGAGACAATGATCTGGTTCTGAACATCAAAACCAAGGAACCCATAGTGGACTAAAGGAAGAACAGACAGAAATCCAGCCCTTGATCACAAATGGAGACCAAATGGAGTGGGTGGCCAGTTTTGGGTTCCTGGGTGTCACTCTTAAAGAGGAAAAGATCTTCTGGAAAAGATTGTTAAGGATTGTTAAGGAAGTGGTCTGCAAGCACTTAGAAACAAATGCGGTCATCGCTAATAGGCAACATGGATTTATCAAAAACAAGTCATGCCAGACTCATCTGATCTCTTTTTTCGATAGAGTTACAAGCTGGGTAGATGCGGGGAATGCCGTGGATGTAGCGTACCTGGATTTCAGTAAGGCCTTCGACAAGGTCCCCCATGACCTTCTGGCAAGGAAACTAGTCCAGTGTGGGCTAGGCAAAACTACGGTGAGGTGGATCTGGAATTGGTTAAATGGACGAACACAGAGGGTGCTCACCAATGCTTCCTCTTCATCCTGGAAAGAAGTGACGAGTGGAGTGCCGCAGGGCTCCATCCTGGGCCCAGTCCTTTATTAATGACTTATATGAAGGGTTAGAAAGCAGGATCATCAAGTTTGCAGATGACACCAAATTGGGAGGGATAGCCAAGACTCCAGAGGACAGGAGCAGGATTCAGAACCATCTTGGCAGATTAGAGAGATGATTGGCCAAAACTAACAAAATGAAGTTCAGCAGTGACAAATGCAAGAGACTCCACTTTGGCAGAAAAAAGGAAATGCAAAGAGACAGAATGGGGGACAATGCCTGGCTCGAGAGCAGGACGTGTGAAAAAGATCTTGGAGTCCTCGTGAACAGCAAGTTAAACATGAGCCAACAATGTGATGTGGCAGTAAAAAAAGCCAATGGGATTTTGGCTTGCATCAATAGGAGCATAGTGTCTAGATCCAGGGAAGTAATGCTACCCCTCTATTCCGCTTTGTTTAGACCACACCTGGAATATTGTGTCCAATTCTGGGCACCACAATTCAAGAGAGATATTGACAAGCTGGAATGTGTCCAGAGGAGAGCGACTAAAATAATCAAAGGTCTGGAGAACAAGCCCTATGAAGAGCGGCTTAAGGAGCTGGGCATGTTTAGCCTGAAGAAGAGAAGGCTGAGAGGGGATATGATAGCCATGTATAAATATGTGAGAGGAAGCCACAGGGAGGAGGAGGGAGCAAGCTTGTTTTCTGCTTCCTTGGAGACTAGGATGTGGAACAATGGCTTCAAACTACAAGAGAGGAGATTCCATCTGAACATGAGGAAGAACTTCCTGACTGTGAAAGCCGTTCAGCAGTGGAACTCTCTGCCCCGGAGTGTGGTGGAGGCTCCTTCTTTGGAAGCTTTTAAACAGAGGCTGGATGGCCATCTGTCAGGGGTGATTTGAATGCAATATTCCTGCTTCTTGGCAGAATGGGGTTGGACTGGATGGCCCAGGAGGTCTCTTCCAACTCTTTGATTCTAGGACGCAATTGATGCAGAGGATGCAATTGATTTGCACCAGAAGAATGCTGCTACTCACCTGCTGGGCAAGTTACTTTTGTAGCTTTTCGCAGACACCTTGCATTTCTCTAGTTCAAGCACAATCTCCTTCTCGGCGTTCTGTTTGATGTCGCAAAACAATGAAACGTCGGCAGTGATTTTCACGTCATCACCTAGAATGCTGCACAAAAGGAAGTCTGGTCAGTTTTGAGAGCACCAGGAGGGGTTGGCCATAGTGTTGTACTGGAGGACCTAAAGATTCCTAAAGAGGTGTTTTCTCAGGTAGATGAAACACCCATAGCCCCTTATTTGCATCTTCCAACTTTCAAAGGGCATCCTGGGCACCTAAACTGCACTAAAGGAGGAGGCCGACTGCACTCCTGAAAGGCAGCCTTCCTCACTCTGCTCTGGAAACCACTAACTCACCTTTTACTTTTATCTGTAATCTCTGATATTATTGGCAACGTCGCCCCCTCATTTGGCAGGTAGCTCACAGTCAAATTCGGAAGCCGGATGTCTTCCAAATCCAGCCTAGGAGAAAAAGACAGACCTGATAGTGAAGGACCAAGCAGAAAAGGGAACCCATTCCATTTACAGAGAGAAGTACAAAAAAGCAAGGGCATAGAATCATAGAATCAAAGAGTTGGAAGAGACCTCAAGGGCCATCCAGTCCAACCCCCTGCCAAGAAGCAGGAATATTGCATTCAAATCACCCCTGACAAATGGCCATCCAGCCTCTGCTTAAAAGCTTCCAAAGAAGGAGCCTCCACCACACTCCGGGGCAGAGAGTTCCACTGCTGAACGGCTCTCACAGTCAGGAAGTTCTTCCTAATGTTCAGATGGAATCTCCTCTCTTGTAGTTTGAAGCCATTGTTCCGCGTCCTAGTCTCCAAGGAAGCAGAAAACAAGCTTGCTCCCTCCTCCCTGTGGCTTCCTCTCACATATTTATACATGGCTATCATATCTCCTCTCAGCCTTCTCTTTGCACACATGTCTGCAATCATGTGTGTGCAATCAATACAAAAAAGTTTCAAAAGTCATTACAATAATAATAATAATAATAATAATAATAATAATTTGCCATCAAAGCCAGAATTGAAAACTCAGTGACAAATCCCAAGTGTAGACTCTGCAAGGAAGCAGATGAAACAATCCTCAGCTGCTGCAAGAAGATCGCACAGACAGACTATAAGCAGAGGCATAACACCGTTGCTCAGATGATTCATTGGAACTTGTGCCACAAATACCATCTGCCTGCGACAAAAAACTGGTGGGATCACAAGCCGGAAAACTTCCAGGAGCACTCCATCACATGGCATTTAAAGTGGGGTGCAAGGGCATTCGTTCCATATTGTTAAATGCACCAAGAGAAGGGTATGGACCTTAGAAAACTATGACTCCCAGGACTGCACAGCATGGAGACATGACATAATAATAGTAATAATCCTTAGAATCATAGAATCATAGAGCTGGAAGAGACCTCATGGGCCATCCAGTCCAACCCCATTCTGCCAAGAAGCAGGAATATTGCATTCAAAGCACCCCTGACAAAGCACCCTCTTCCAGCTTTCCCATGCAACACAAGGCACAAACATATCAGGGAAGGGAAGGGAAGGACCCAGAAAGGCTATTTAAAAAGGAAGGAAGGAAGGAAAATTGTTCTGGCAAAGTAAAAACGCGGTGAACAAAAGGTAATGTTTTCCCTAACAAGGGTATACTTTTGGCTCCTCCCACAATTTGGAGAAGCGCTTCATTTTAAACCTGGGAGCAACCAATGCCATCACATTACAGAAATGGCCAATCATCCAGATCACTTCAAAAATCCATTTCACTACCAGCTCTTGAAACATTTGAAAAGAATGCTGGTGCCCACATTTAAAATATGCAAAGAATGCTCTATCCTACACTTGAAGCCAAACCAATGTGATGAGAAGAGTGGCTTCCCGGATTTTAAGTGTAACACTCAGTGGAATTTGGTAAATGTGATGAAGTACGAGTAGTAATAGACTCCTATATGCCTTTCACATGGACTGTTTTCAAGCCAGACGTCACCCATCCTATATCTTGACTTGCAAGAGACTAGGATGCTTAGCGTAACAGAGGGAAGAACCTCACCCTTTGACGCCTTTGATCACTATGGCACCCACTTGGTTCTTTGCCGCAAAGTCAGCCAGTTTCTCCAAAATGTTGCTGTTCACAGTGGTGCTGGTACCTGAAAGAGATTCGCAAGGTCATAAGGGAGCCAACAGGGCCAGGGGGACAATTGAGCAACATGTCACAAAACCCTTGCAGGGAGAGTGTTGTGGGGTTTCTATGTAATTCAGGGCACATCTGCACTGTAAAATTAATGCATTTTGACACTACATGGTTCAATGCTATGGAATCCTTGGAGTTGTAGTCTGGCGAAGCATGAGTGCTTCTTAGCAGAAAAGGCTAAGTATCTTGCAAAACTGCAACTCCTAGAATTGCATTGCTTTGAGCAATGGCAATTCAAGTAGTATCAAATTGCATTCATTCTATAGTGTAGGAGCACCCTTTGCTAATATAGTATTAATTAATGAAAGGCTTCATTATAGTCATTAGAGGGAGTGGTTCTCAGGAAAGACCCTGACCAAGGACAAGAGTGCTGAACATACGCCAGGAATTGATGTTTCCCTTACCGGTTTGCATAATGTTCAGGTCAAAACGCAGGCGATCGGTCTCACTGTTTCCTTCGCAGAGGGTGACCCAGCTGCAGGCCAGCAGCAAAAGGAAGCCCACCCATGCTTGCTCCAAGTCCAGCCTCATTGTGGTGCTTCTCCAGTCCTGGCTAGCAATGGGGCCAAGGTCTAAAAGGATGGATTTAGCCTGAGGGAGAGGAAAGACATGGGTTTGTTTACATTGGGGATGGAGTTGCAATGGGACATTGGGAGAAGTCGCCAAATACAGACGCAAAACCTCTTGTTTCACATGGTTGTTTCCTTCATAGAGCCTTCATAGAAACCTAGAGTTGGAAGAGACCTCAAGGGCTGTCCAATCCAAACCTCTTCTGCCAGGCTGATAGACACAATCCTAGCCCTTCCAACAGATGGCCATCCAGCCTCTGCTTCAAATCCTCCAGAGAAGGAAGGAGACTCCACTGGACTCCCAGGAAGCAGCCGATGCCACTGTCCAACAGCTCTCACCATAGGAGTTGTCTCTGGTTGCTTCTGGATCAACACCAGAGGCACTCCAAGTGGCCAGATACTGGTCAAAGGACATTTAATCAGCTACCAAGTTTGCAAAATTTGTGTTGTTTTTATATATATATCTGTTTGTTTGTTTTGTTCTGTTAGAAATGTAATATAATGTTCTGGTTGAGGATGACACGATAAATAAAAATAAACCATAGGAGTTTCATCCAAAAGTTTTGTTGTCTTGGAGTTTGAATCCGTTGGTCCATCTCCTAGCCTCCAAAGCAGCGGTTCTCAGCCTGTGGGTCCCCAGATGTTTTGGCCTACAACTCCCAGAAATACCATCCAGTTTACCAGCTGTTAGGATTTCTGGAAGTTGAAGGCCAAAACAGTTGGGGACCCAAAGGTTGAGAGCCACTGCTCTAAAGCACCAGAAAGCAAGCTTGCCCTTTCCTCAACGTGATATCCTGGAGTTAGAACTCTTTGCTCTATTGGAGTGGTACCCAACCTTTTTGTGACCAGAGACCACTTGAACAAGGACTAGTTTGACCAGGGACCACACTCCAACATTAGTACCACAAGGATTATGAATTAATTTTTGGTCGACTTTAGGTTTGGTTTGGTTATTTGGGGTGCTGATTCAGAAAATTGCATTAGAGAGACCACATCAGCTCTAGTTTCTGATGCAGAACATATGCCATCCAGTCATCGCCATCTGCTCGCCCACAGAAAACCATATTTAATAATCATCTAGAGCTGATGTGGTAGTAATCTTTCGTGGGTAGTCAGCCTCTCCCCTCCCGACTTCCCCGATGCTTTGGCACCATAAGAGGGTTTCACAAGTCCAGTCTCTCTTGTTGCTGTGTAGGAATAATGAGGCCGCGGACCATATTTTCATTCTGTGGACCACTGGCGGCCATGAAAGCCTTCAACAATACAATACAATACAATAATAATAATAATAATAATAATAATACTTCAAGCATCATCTGTCCCCAAGATGATGCTTAAGAGATGCATCCGTCCTTTATAACTTTCATAGGTTGCCAAAACTAGACTCATTCCAGAGCCATTGGAGTTAAGCCTCTCCTCGATGTAGGAATACTAAAGTGTTGCCAAAACATGGTTGCCTAACTTTTGCTAGAAATGCAATTGCAAGTCATGCATCCTTAAGATGTTTTCCACACCAATAAGGTTTATTCCAGCTGGCCAGCCTACATCTGTACAACTTCCACACTGAAGTTCCAAAGCAAATGGAAAACATTCCCATTCCGACATATTTTGGTAAACTAGGCAAAACAAGTACAATATTCAAAATCCCAACTTTCCCAGTATTCCATAGCATGGAGTGAAGGCCATTAAAGGAGGGTCAAACTGAATTAATTCCACAGTGTAGCTGCACCCTGAGAGGGGTCTTGCTATGCTCGGGACATCTCTAAGCCATCCTGTTTCTTACTTACTGTCCTCCAGGCGACTGGCGATTCCTTGTGAGATTGTCAGGGCTTCTCCTGTTCTCTTTCCTCCAGAAACGAAGGAGAGCCAGAGATTATATACTGTCTCTGCTAATGAAAGACCCAATTTAGACCTCTGATAAAAGAAACAGGTGGATTGAGCTCACTGCCACATCTTCCAAACCAAATATTTTTGCTCATGCATTGGGAACATCAGAAAGGTCACTGAGTTGCAAAGACGGAAACACATGACTATACTGGAAGCCCCTGGATCTAAGTTCAACCTTGGATGGAGAGAGGGATTCATGCAAGTGATGGTACATCTTCTGGGATGAGAAAAAATGGTCTAAAACTAGAAGAAAAGAAATGACTTCCATGAAAGTACCTGTGCTGCACATGGATCATGTTAACGTTCCTCACATTATGTTCCTCCAGATGTGTTGGACTCCCAGATAAGAGAAAATCAATAGTAATAGATCTTAAGTACTGAAGTACAAAACATCTTGAAAGCTTAAGTTGAAAACATGCTGCACTAAATTGCACATGTTCTGTACTTATTGATCCACAGGCCATTGGCCAACCTATGGAACTAAATCCCAATGTGGTTTTCATTCTTCAGCCCAATTCTCCAGAACATGGACAGCAAAACGTGGGTCTGAAGGTGTGGATTGACTGGTGCACCCATCACCTTTGGCCTTTGTAGCCTGCAGTGAAGGATGCCTGAAACTGGAACTGAATTGCAACTGAACAATTTGTAATTTGGAAGCAGGTAAAGTGGAATCAAACTGCCTTGGCTCAACTGAGGCAAAGCAGTTGACATGGAGCCAATCCACATCCATTCCACAGTGTAGCTCGAACAGAGGCCCTTCCAGCCCTTGGCCATTGTCCTATCCATGTTTTAATCTAGCTGTTCCACTCAGAGCCATTGGGTGAGGGATGTTAATAAAGTCTGAAGTGGATTATTACCCAAATGGGAGGGATTCACAGCCCAGTCTGGGGTGTATCTGGACAAATGTGCAGTGAAGACATAACCATTGCCACAACCCAAATCTTACCATAAACCCCTCCCTCTGGCTTCCTTCCAGGAGCTCACATGTGTCATGAATGATTTTTCAAAAACTTTGAAGCATAGGTTCTTTGTATTGCAATTTCCAGTGTGAGAAAGGTAGATCAGATTACAGAAAAACATTTAGACAAAGAATGACATTGGACAGACAGACATATGTATGTACAGTCCAATGTGGGCTAGGCAAAACTACGGTGAGGTGGATCTGTAATTGGTTAAGTGGACGAACACAGAGAGTGCTCACTAATGCTTCCTCTTCATCTTGGAAAGAAGTGACAAGTGGAGTGCCGCAGGGTCCCGTCCTGGGCCCGGTCCTGTTCAACATCTTTATTAATGACTTAGATGAAGGGCTAGAAGGCATGATCATCAAGTTTGCAGACGACACCAAATTGGGAGGGATAGCCAATAGTCCAGGGGACAGGAGCAGAATTCAAAACGATCTTGACAGATTAGGGAGATGGGCCAAAACTAACAAAATGAAGTTCAACAGTGACAAATGCAAGATACTCCACTTTGGCAGAAAAAAATGAAATGCAAAGATACAGACTGGGGGACGCCTGGCTCGAGAGCAGTACGTGTGAAAAAGATCTTGGAGTCCTCGTGGACAACAAGTTAAACATGAGCCAACAATGTGATGTGGCGGCAAAAAAAGCCAATGGGATTTTGGCCTGCATCAATAGGAGCCTAGTGTCTAGATCTAAGGAAGTAATGATACCCCTCTATTCTGCTCTGGTTAGAGCACACCTGGAATATTGTGTCCAATTCTGGGCACCACAATTCAAGAGAGATATTGACAAGCTGGAATGTGTCCAGAGGAGGGTGACTAAAATGATCAAGGGTCTGGAGAACAAGCCCTATGAGGAGCGGCTTAGGGAACTGGGCATGTTTAGCCTGAAGAAGAGAAGGCTGAGAGGAGATATGATAGCCATGTATAAATATGTGAGAGGAAGCCACAGGGAGGAGGGAGCAAGCTTGTTTTCTGCTTCCTTGGGGACTAGGACGCGGAACAATGGCTTCAAACTACAAGAGAGGAGATTCCATCTGAACATTAGGAAGAACTTCCTGACTGTGAGAGCCGTTCAGCAGTGGAACTCTCTGCCCCGGAGTGTGGTGGAGGCTCCTTCTTTGGAAGCTTTTAAGCAGAGGCTGGATGGCCATCTGTCAGGGGTGATTTGAATGCAATATTCCTGCTTCTTGGCAGAATGGGGTTGGACTGGATGGCCCTTGAGGTCTCTTCCAACTCTTTGATTCTATGATTCTATGCAACTACATTGGATTTACAATTATATTGGTTAACAAACAAACAAAGGGGAATTACATTTTCACTCAACATTCACGCACATGTACACGCATTCATCCATATGCATCCAAATATTACCACATCATTTTCTCCTCCTTGGAGAAACACCTGTTAGGCCAGACTCTGCTTTCCTGCAGCCTGCCAACATATAGTTCCATAACTTCCATAACGCCAAAACTTCAAAATGCCAAAATGCCAAAACTTCTTCCCTAAGAACAATGCCAAGATCTCTGTTTTCCATACAGCAGAACCTGACTCTCTGCACAAAATCCAAGGCTCCAAAAGCGCACTTCTTCCTCTTCCCTTGAGAAAGAAGCCCCAAAGTGTCCAGAATCATGCTTTCCCATAGCATATCTGACACTCTCCGAACACACCATCTCTCTCCTTCCCATGGAGGAAAGCATGGCGGGTGAACCAGACTCCTCAGGTCGGTCACAATTTGATCATTATTAGCCTGAGTCTTTTATAGGAATATTCTGTTGATGTACTCCCAAAGTTGTAAATTAATGATAGACGTCTTCCATCCTGGCTTCATCTCAGTTTCCTGGCCAAATGTTGATCTTCTTGATTGGTGTTGATCTTATGTTGACTTCCTTCTTAAGATAAGTAATGTTGCAAGCATTTCTGTTATCACTGTCCCAGTTCTTATCACAACTTACTTTTAATTCTTGATAGCAGGTCTTAATCACAGTCCAGAAAGCAGGTAGCTAGTCATTGAAGGCTTTAATATTATACTGGTGTTTCCAAAATACATCCATCCATCCTTTCATTCATTCCCACACATGATATTAAATTCATATTTGTCAAATCTGCACATTGAATTTCTCGTGACACATGTCGTGGTGCCTGCTTGGAAGATTTGTGGTTGTGTTTTCTAAGATGTAACTGGCATGTAATAACACGCCTAGGAGCATAAACATGGATTTGTAGGTGGAAATACAATCCCGCATATATCTGGGAGACAGGGGATGACAGATGAATGTGCAGCATGATAAGGTGCCTTCTAAGGTGCAAGTTTTACAATCTCGCATTTACCCCACTTCCGGTCCCTTTGCTCTGCTGCTTCCCTCCTAGAATCATAGAATCATAGAATCAAAGAGTTGGAAGAGACCTCATGGGCCATCCAGTCCAACCCCATTCTGCCAAGAAGCAGGAATATTGCATTCAAATCACCCCTGACAGATGGCCATCCAGCCTCTGCTTAAAAGCCTCCAAAGAAGGAGCCTCCACCACACTCTGGGGCAGAGAGTTCCACTGCTGAACGGCTCTCACAGTCAGGAAGTTCTTCCTCATGTTCAGATGGAATCTCCTCTCTTGTAGTTTGAAGCCATTGTTCCGCGTCCTAGTCTCCAGGGAAGCAGAAAACAAGCTTGCTCCCTCCTCCTCCCTGTGGCTTCCTCTCACATATTTATGCATGGCTATCATATCTCCTCTCAGCCTTCTCTTCTTCAGGCTAAACAATGCCCAGCTCCTTAAGCCGCTCCTCATAGGGCTTGTTCTCCAGACCTTTTATCATTTTAGTCGCTCTCCTCTGGACACATTCCAGCTTGTCAATATCTCTCTTGAATTGTGGTGCCCAGAACTGGACACAATATTCCAGATGTGGTCTAACCAAAACAGAATAGAGGGGTAGCATTACTTCCTTAGATCTAGACACTATGCTCCTATTGATGCAGGCCAAAATCCCATTGGCTTTTTTTGCCGCCACATCACATTGTTGGCTCATGTTTAACTTGTTGTCCACGAGGACTCCAAGATCTTTTTCACACGTACTGCTCTCGAGCCAGGCATCCCCCATTCTGTATTTTTGCATTTTGTTTTTCCTGCCAAAGTGGAGTATCTTGCATTTGTCCCTGTTGAACTTCATTTTGTTAGTTTTGGCCCATCTCTCTAATCTGTCAAGATCGTTTTGAATCCTGCTCCTGTCCTCTGGAGTATTGGCTATCCTTCCTCTTTCCTCGTGCTTCTTCTTGCCTCACTCTGGGCTGCACTGGGCTACCTTCCTTCCTTCCTTCCTTCCTTCCTTCCTTCCTTCCTTCCTTCCTTCTTTTCTTCCTTCTTTCCTTCCTTCCTTCCTTTCAGCTGGCAAATCCCACATTCCCCCCTCCCTCCTCTTTCTCCTGGCATCCTTCTTGCCCAAAATTTCTCATTACTTTATTTTTCATACCCTCACTCTATGCCACAGGAATGCGTTGCCAGGTACAGCTAGTATAAAATATAATATAATATAATATAATATAATATAATATAATATAATATAATATAATATAATATAATATAATATACAATTATAATATAATATATAATATAATAATATTATATATTATATTATATATATTATATTATATTATTATAATACTATTATATTATAGTATTGTATATGGTATTATATTATTATATTATATATTATATTATATATTATTATATTATATTATAATTGTATATTATAATATAATATAATATAATATATTATAATATTATATATATAATATAATAATATTATAATAATATAATATAATATAATATAGTTGTTGTTTGTTTTATCACACCAACAGTCAACAACAGAGGGAGAGGGAAGCTTCAGAAGTTCCCCTTGTCCCATTTGGAGGTTTTTTTTTTTAGCATATTGCGCAATCGCGTCCGCCATTAACGAATCAATTCGAAATTTTACAAAATTTCGTATATTTCGAAATTTTTAAAAGGAAAATTTCGGAATTCTTAAAAAAAAAACGAAACGCAAGGGCTCCCTAAAAACAAAACGAGTTTAGAACCAAATTTTTCCGTGGTTACCCAGGCCTAATTGACACAAATATGTAAAGCTGCACATATACACAGACATTCCTCTATCCACAAATGGACATTGCAAAGCAGGGATCTAGGAAGGTAAACAGGTTCAGACTTTGGGTGCATCTACCCTGTAGAACGAATGCTGTTTGACACTACTTCAAATGCCCAGATTTGCAGATGGGACCTCACCTGGAACAACGCTGTGTCTAATTCCGGGCAGCACAATTCAAGAAAGATAATGACAAGCTGAAAGGAACCCAGAGATAAACAAAGGTTTGGAATCCAAGCCCTATGTTATTGTAAGTCTTCTGAGGAACATCTGAGGGAGCTGGGGATGTTTAGCTTGGAGAAAAGAAGGCTGAGAAAAGACATGGAAGCCACGAGAGCAGGACGTGTGAAAAAGATCTTGGAGTCCTCGTGGACAACAAGTTAAACATGAGCCAACAATGTGATGTGGCGGCAAAAAAAGCCAATGGGATTTTGGCCTGCATCAATAGGAGAATAGTGTCTAGATCTAAGGAAGTAATGCTACCCCTCTATTCTGCTTTGGTTAGACCACATCTGGAATATTGTGTCCAATTCTGGGCACCACAATTCAAGAGAGATATTGACAAGCTGGAATGTGTCCAGAGGAGGGTGACTAAAATGATCAAGGGTCTGGAGAACAAGCCCTATGAGGAGCGGCTTAGGGAACTGGGCATGTTTAGCCTGAAGAAGAGAAGGCTGAGAGGAGATATGATAGCCATGTATAAATATGTGAGAGGAAGCCACAGGGAGGAGGAGGGAGCAAGCTTGTTTTCTGCTTCCTTGGAGACTAGGACGCAAGGGAACAATGGCTTCAAACTACAAGAGAGGAGATTCCATCTGAACATGAGGAAGAACTTCCTGACTGTGAGAGCCGTTCAGCAGTGGAACTCTCTGCCCCGGAGTGTGGTGGAGGCTCCTTCTTTGGAAGCTTTTAAGCAGAGGCTGGATGGCCATCTGTCAGGGGTGCTTTGAATGCAATATTCCTACTTCTTGGCAGAATGGGGTTGGACTGGATGGCCCAGGAGGTCTCTTCCAACTCTTTGATTCTATGATTCTATGATTTACAGATTGGAAAGGAGGTCCCATTGAAGGCTCACTACTGCTTGCTCACTACTGCTCTAGAGATTAGGGCACAAAGGAGCCTTGGATCCATGCAACAAGAAAAGAGATTCCACCTAAACATTAGGAAGAACTTTCTGATTGTAAGAGCTGTTCCAAAGTGGACTATGCTGCCTGGGAGTCTGGTGGAATCTTCTTCTCTGGAGATTTTGCTACAGAAGCCGGATTGGCATCTGTCAGGAAGGCTTGGTTTGTGTCTTCCTGGATGGAAGAAGGGGGTTGGACTGAATGGCCCTGGAGGTTTTATGATTTTGTGACTAAGAAATCAATGATTTGGATGACAGAATAGATGGTCTGGTAATTACATGTGCAGATGACAGCAAATTAAAATCTTTGCTAGTATCTCAGAGGATAGGGTCAGAGGACAGGCATGCTTTAGATGGCCTTTGGATCATCTTCCAACCTTTTGATTCTTTCAATCCTCTTCCAGCCTTATGATTCTATTATTCTCCTTCTGCTTTCTACATGGTTTGGGTCCAGGTTCACTACAGGATCATAGAATCATAGAATCATAGAATCAAAGAGTTGGAAGAGACCTCATGGGCCATCCAGTCCAACCCCCTGCCAAGAAGCAGGAATATTGCATTCAAATCACCCCTGACAGATGGCCATCCAGCCTCTGCTTAAAAGCTTCCAAAGAAGGAGCCTCCACCACACTCCGGGGCAGAGAGTTCCACTGCTGAACAGCTCTCACAGTCAGGAAGTTCTTCCTCATGTTCAGATGGAATCTCCTCTCTTGTAGTTTGAAGCCATTGTTTCGCGTCCTAGTCTCCAAGGAAGCAGAAAACAAGCTTTCTCCCTCCTCCTCCCTGTGGCTTCCTCTCACATATTTATACATGGCTATCATATCTCCTCTCAGCCTTCTTTTCTTCAGGCTAAACATGCCCAGTTCCCTAAGCCGCTCCTCATAGGGCTTGTTCTCCAGACCCTTGATCATTTTAGTCGCCCTCCTCTGGACACTTTCCAGCTTGTCAATATCTCTCTTGAATTGTGGTGCCCAGAATTGGACACAATATTCCAGATGTGGTCTAACCAAAGCAGAATAGAGGGGTAGCATTACTTCCTTAGATCTAGACACTATGCTCCTATTGATGCAGGCCAAAATCCCATTGGCTTTTTTTGCCGCCACATCACATTCCTGGCTCATGTTTAACTTGTTGTCCACGAGGACTCCAAGATCTTTTTCACACGTACTGCTCTCGAGCCAGGCATTGTCCCCCATTCTGTATCTTTGCATTTCATTTTTTCTGCCAAAGTGGAGTATCTTGCATTTGTCACTGTTGAACTTCATTTTGTTAGTTTTGGCCATTCATCTCTCTAATCTGTCAAGATCGTTTTGAATCCTGCTCCTGTCCTCTGGAGTATTGGCTCTCCCTCCCAATTTTGTGTCGTCTGCAAACTTGATGATCATGCCTTCTAGCCCTTCATCTAAGTCGTTAATAAAGATCCTGAACAAGACCGGGCCCAGGACGGAACCCTGCGGCACTCCACTTGTCCTCTTCCAGCCTTATGATTCTATTATTCTCCTTCTGCTTTCTACATGGTTTGGGTCCAGGTTCACTACAGGATCGCATTATCCCATACAGCCAGCCCCAAACACAGATATTCTCCAGCCAAAACCCAATGGCGACTGTCACCCAGAGGACCTTTTCATCAGCAGCCCCAAGAAGACTGTGGAGTTGTTGTCAAACAATGCCCCACCCCAGGAATTTATAGTTCACCAAGGACACTCGAACAAAATAAACTGAAAAATTTATTTTCCCTTTCCTCAAATTCCCCATGACCCCCACAATGGATCAGTAGCAGCCGTTCCCTTCTGAGACTTACTTCTCATTTTTTATATTTTTTTATTAAAGGTTAGTAGATATGATTTTTACCTGTGCTTGTACAAACCAGGTCTGCAGCAGCGGATCTCTTGCAGAAGCAACAAACTTCCAAACTTTTAAATAAAATTTATCCTTCTTCTCACTACAGTATATCCCTTCCTATAGCCTGGTTAGTCGTAAGGCTGAACAGGGTATAGGGTTACAGCCTGTGTTGGACGGGGTCACACTCCCCCGAAGACGCAGGTTCGCAGTTTGGGTGTGATCCTGGACTCATCGCTGAGCCTGGAACCCCAGGTTTTGGCGGTGACCAGGGGAGCATTCGCACAGTTAAAACTCGTGCGCCAACTGCGCCCTTACCTTGGGAAGTCTGACTTGGCCACGGTAGTCCACGCTCTGGTTACATCGCGTTTAGACTACTGCAATGCTCTCTACGTGGGGTTGCATTTGAAGACGGCTCGGAAGCTCCAATTAGTCCAACGTTCGGCAGCCATGATACTAACAGGAGCGGAGCGCAGGGAGCATACAACCCCCCTGTTGCGCCAACTCCACTGGCTACCGATCTGCTGCCGGGCTCAATTCAAAGTGCCGGCGTTCGCCTTTAAAGCCCTAAACGGTTCTGGCCCAACCTACCTATCCGAACGTATCTCGGCCTATCAGCCCACCAGGACCCTAAGATCTTCTGGGGAGACCCTGCTCTCTATCCCGCCTGCTTCACAGGTGCGGCTGGCGGGGACGAGAGACAGGGCCTTTTCTGTGGTGGCCCCTCGGCTATGGAACGCCCTTCCCATGGAGGTAAGATCAGCCCCCTCGCTGATGGTGTTCCGAAGAAGATTAAAAACCTGGATGTTCGAACAGGCATTTGGTTAATCGGTGCAATGGATGTGATGATTACAGGAATGGTAATATGGACGACGAAACTGGATCACGATTTTAGTCATGAGATGCATTGGGTTGTTATTGTTGTGTCAATATTGTGTATTATGCTTTTATGGTTTTAAATTGTATATTGTTGACTGTTGTACCTTTGTTGTAAACCGCGTTGAGTCGCCTGTTAGGCTGAGAAACTGCGGTATACAAGTAAAGTAAATAAATAAATTCTGCCCATTTCACATATTTCTTCCTTTATCCTATCCCTATACCCTTGTATATCAAAATATATTAACTAAATATGATTTTGCCTCCTGCTGACCTCACAGAGGAATGTCCTAAGAATTTGGATTAGGCTAATCCTTTGAACAAAGCTGACCATTTCAGTCTCATCATGTGTGTGTGTGCAACCCAGCTGGAGGCTTCCATTCCCAGTCTGATACCGTTGAATGGAAGCCCAACAGATATGCACACATTGGACTCCTTTCTTTCCGCCAAATACTTGAATGAAGGAAATCACCATCTATTGTTTGGGAAGCCCGCACCTTTGTTTTTCCCAACAAACTTCCTTCTCACCAAAGGCTAAGACAATAGAAGCTGGTCAAAAATCCATTTGCATTTATTGATTCAAACAATAGACTTCTCTGGGGCAGCCCACTCCTCCCCTCTGCCAGGGAATCACCGCTTGGAGATGGCAATGTCACCAGAATGCCAGCCAATCGGGATGTGGATTCAAGCTGGCCCTTCTTTTGGCCAATCGGGAAAGGAAGAGGGTGGAGTGGGAAGGTTTGAATAGCAGTTTTTTGGGGGTTTTTCGGTCGTGTCAGGAGCGACCTGAGAAACTGCAAGTCGCTTCTGGTGTGAGAGAATTGGCCGTCTGCAAGGACGTTGCCCAGGGGACGCCTGGATGATTTGATGTTTTTATCATCCTTGTGGGAGGCTTCTCTCATGTTCCCACATGAGGAGCTGGAGCTGATAGAGGGAGCTCATCCGCCTCTCCCCGGATTTGAACCTGCGACCTGTCTCTATATTCATGGTAGTATGTGTATTTTTGGCACTAGCATCCCTCTGGCCAGATTGCAAATATAACTCTGTGGCTGCTTTCATCCTTGGTGAATGTGTTCTTCAATTTGGTACATCAGGCTCTAACATAAATGCTTACCAGGCACCGACCCTCATTAACCGCGGTCCTAGTCTAAATTTGACTTCAGAATATTTTGTAGAAATATGTTTGACTATGTGTATTTTGTAGAAGGTTTTTAGATGATTGTGTGTTTTTGTGATGTTGTCACCCTCCTTGAGCCTTGAGGAAAGGCGGGTAAGAAATAAAATTATTATTATTATTATTATTATTATTATTATTATTTCCCACCAGTTATTAAATGGCTTTGGAGAAGACACTCTGATCAGTAATTGGTTAAATGGACGAATCCAGAGGGTGCTCACCAATGTTTCCTCTTCATCCTGGAAAGAAGTGACAAGTGGAGTGCCATCCGCAGGGTTCCGTCCTGGGCCCGGTCCTGTTCAGGATCTTTATTAATGACTTAGATGAAGGGCTAGAAGGCAGGATCATCAAGTTTACAAACGACACCAAATTGGGAGGGAGAGCCAATAGTCCAGAGGACAGGAGCAGGATTCAAAACGATCTTGACAGATTAGCGAGATGGGCCAAAATGAAGTTCAACAGGGACAAATGCAAGAGACTCCACTTTGGCAGGAAAAACGAAATGCAAAGATACAAAATAGGGGACACCTCACCCGAGAGCAGTACGTGTGAAAAAGATCTTGGAATCCTCGTGGACAACAAGTTAAACATGAGCCAACAATGTGATGTGGCGGCAAAAAAAGCCAATGGGATTTTGGCCTGCATCAATAGGAGCATAGTGTCTAGATCTAGGGAAGTCATGCTCCCCATGCTCTATTCCGCTTTGGTTAGACCACACCTGGAATATTGTGTCCAATTCTGGGCACCACAATTCAAGAGAGATATTGACAAGCTGGAATGTGTCCAGAGGAGGGCGACTAAAATGATAAAGGGTCTGGAGAACAAGCCCTATGATGAGCGGCTTAAGGAGCTGGGCATGTTTAGCCTGAAGAAGAGAAGGCTGAGAGGAGATATGATAGCCAAGTGAGAGGAAGCCACAGGGAGGAGGGAGCAAGCTTCTTTTCTGCTTCCCTGGAGACTAGGAAGCAAAACAATGGCTTCAAACTACAAGAAAGGAGATTCCATCTGAACATGAGGAAGAACTTCCTGACTGTAAGAGCCGTTCAGCAGTGGAACTCTCTGCCCTGCAGTGTGGTGGAAGCTCCTTCTTTGGAAGCTTTTAAACAGAGGCTGGATGGCCGTCTGTCAGGGGTGATTTGAATGCAATATTCCTGCTTCTTGGCAGAATGGGGTTGGACTGGATGGCCCAGGAGGTCTCTTTCAACTCTTTGATTCTATGATTCTATGATCTCAGCAGTTGCTTTCCTTTGCGGTAATGAGGAAGGAATTGAGTACCTCCGCCAGTAACATGCCATCAGTGGCATCCTTCAGCATAGACAACTGAATTCTTCCAATAATTTGCTCATTTTGCTCATCCAACTGCGTCCTCGTCAGAGGCTGTCTCTGACAATCTAATTGTTTCTGACTTGCTTTTGAACTACATCACGACAATGGAAACATCATAGACAGTTCTGAAGCAGATGGTAATCTCAAGAACCAGGAGTTCTTTCTCTATGTCATGGAAACCTGTACTTGGAAAGTATTTGAACAAGGAGTGTGACGAAGAGAGTGAACATATTTTGCAGCCCACAAAAGCATTGCACACCTCCATGGATCACCACTGGGACCACCTTGACTGGCTTGTGCTAGAGTCTTTGCAGTTTGATCTTTAAATCCTCATATCATGTCAGCTTTTTGAGTTGCTTCTCTGCAATCCTGCCATCACATGGGATTGCAACATCGACGATCCATACTTTGTTTTTTAACACAATCATGAGGTCAGGAGTATTGTGCTCCAAAACTCTTGTCAGTCTGAATTTGTAAGTCCCAGAGTAGTTTGACGTGTTCATTTTCTGTAACTTTTTCCGGCTTGTGGTCCCACCAGTTCTTTGTTGCAGGCAGATGGTCTTTGTGGCACAAGATCCAATGCATCACCTGAGCAATGGTGTTATGCCTCTGCTTGTAGTCTGTCTGCACGATCTTCTTGCAACAGTTGAGGATGTGATCGATTGTTTCACCTGCTTCCTTGCAGAGTCTGTTGTTCATTCGTTCAGTCATCTCCGACTCTTCGTGACCTCATGGACCAGCCCACGCCAGAGCTCCCTGTCGGCCGCCACCACCCCCAGCTCCTTCAAGGTCAATCCAGTCACTTCAAGGATGCCATCCATCCATCTTGCCCTTGGTCGGCCCCTCTTCCTTTTACCTTCCACTTTCCCAGCATCATTGTCTTCTCTAGCCTTTCCTGTCTCCTCATGATGTGGCCAAAGTACTTCAGCTTTGTCTCTAGTCTCCTTCCCTCCAATGAGCAGTCGGGCTTTATTTCCTGGAGGATGGACTGGTTGGATCTTCTCGCAGTCCAAGGCACTCTCAGAACTTTCCAAGGCACTATATTCCTGTTGATGCAGATAAGAAATGTATTTGCCTTTTTAGCTGCTGTATCAAACTGTTGGCTGACTAAAAGTCCTAGATCAGTGTTTCTCAACCTGGGGGTCGGGACCCCTGGAGGGGTCGCGAGGGGGTGTCAGAGGGGTTGCCAAAGACCACCAGAAAACACAGTATTTTCTGTTGGTCATGGGGTTTCTGTGTGGGAAGTTTGGCCCAGTTCTATCACTGGTGGGGTTCAGAATGCTCTTTGATTGTAGGTGAACTATTATTATTATTATTATTATTAACTTTATTTGTACCCCGCTAGCATCTCCCGAAGGACTCGATGCGGCTTACACAGGCCGAAGCCTCAGAACACAATACAGTAAAAACTTAACACAACAATAAACAAAGCAAATCAAATAGTTAAGCAAAATAACAACAACAGTAACAATACATCAAGACACTTTAAAACTGGGTCGGCCAAGGCAATGAGGTACAGGGTTAAAAGTGCTGGAATGGCAGGAGGAATGTAGGATTAAAATAGTGCGGTGTGCAGTAACATCGGTTGTGCTAAGGTGCTTCTAGGACTTGGGATGGGGGATTCCTAATCTGAGAAGGCACACCGGAACAGCCAAGTTTTTAGGTTCTTTCTGAAAGCTGCTAAAGTAGGGGCCTGTCGAAGATCTTTTGGAAGGGCATTCCAAAGTTGGGGGGCCGCCACAGAAAAGGCCCTGTCCCGTGTCCCCACCAAGCGCGCTTGCGACGTGGGTGGGATCACGAGCAGGGCCTCCCCAGATGACCGGAGCGAGCGTGTGGGTTCGTAGATGGAGATGCGGTCACGCAGGTAGGGTGGTCCCAAACCGTTCAGGGCTTTGTAGGTGAGCACCTGCACCTTGAATTGGGCTCGGAAAATAAATGGCAGCCAGTGGAGCTCCTTAAACAGAGGGGTAGACCTCTCTTGATAATGAGCCCCGGTTAGCATCCTGGCTACTGCCCGCTGGACCAATTGAAATTTCCGAGCCGTCTTCGAGGGCAGCCCCACGTAGAGCGCATTGCAGTAATCCATTCTAGAGGTGACCAAGGCATGGACCACCCCGGCCAGATCAGCCTTCGCGAGGTACGGTCCCAGTAACGACAACTCACAAGTGTCAATGTCTGTCTTCCCCAAACTCCACCACTGTTCACATTTGGGCATATTGAGTATCCATGCCAAGTTTGGTTCAGATCGATCATTGTTTAAGTCCACAGTGCTCTACCTGGATGTATGTGAACTGCAACTCCCAAACTCAAGGTCCCACCAAAGTGTTTTCTGTTGGTCATGGGAGTTCTGTGTGCCAAGTTTGGTTCAATTCTATCATTGTATTGAGTATTTGTGCCAAATTTGGTCCAGTGAATGAAAATATATCAGATATTTACATTACGATTTATAACCGTACTAAAATGTCAGGTATCAAGTAGCAACAAAAACAATATTATGGTTGGGGGTCACCACAACATATGGAACAGCATTAAGGGGTCACGGCATTAGCAAGGTTGAGAACCACTGATCTAGACACTATATTCTAGGGCTGGGTAACCACGGAAAAATTTGTTTCTAAACTCGATTAGTTTTTAAGGGGTCCATCACGTTTCGTTTCTTTAAAGAATTCCGAAATTTTCCTTTTAAAAATTTCGAAATATACGAAATTTCGTAAATTTCGAATCGATTCGTTAATGGCGGACGCGATTGCGCAATATGCTAAAAAAACCCTCCAAATATGCTAAAAATATGCTGAAAAAAACTCCAAATGGGACAGGGGGAACTTCTGAAGCTTCCCTCTCCCTCTGTTGTTGACTGTTGGTGTGATAAAACAAACAACAACTATAAAACTTGCACCAGACATGCGAAAATAATTACGAAACAATTACGAAACAATTACAAAACAAGTTGAAAAATTGTTTCGAATCTATTTAACTCCTCGCACTATTCCAAAATGGCTCAATATCGGATCGTAAGCTAATTTAAATACGAATTAATAACGAATTACGAAATTAACGAACGAAACCACCCAGCCCTACTATATTCCTGTTGATGCAGATAAGAAATGTATTTGCCTTTTTATTTTTGTTATATATTTTTTATTGCAGTTTCTGAATACAGTACATCAACAGATGTTAATCATTGACCTACTTAGTAATATAAAATTAGGACTGGGTTGGGTTGGGAGGGTAGGGTAATGGGGTCGAGGACATGGAGGGTTTCTAAGGGACGGGGTAGGGGAGGGGGTGAAACAGACGGTGAAGGTGTCTCCTGCCTTAACGGGAAAGGGTAAGGGGGGGAGGGGTAAGGAGTGTGGGTAGTGGAGGGGGTGGGACGTAGAGTGTATTAGTATACTTTATATTATCCTGATTCGTTATTTCCCCCCGTTAGTTGGTTAGTGTTTGTGTAGTCTTTCTGCATGTCTCTTCATTCTTCTTGTTTTCTTTCCCTTTCTTCATTCCTGTCTTTTTCACTTCCCATCTAAATAATTCCTTATTGGAGACCAATCCGTAGTTTTTCTTCTTGTTGTCTGTTTGAATATCAAATATTGTGTCAAGCTGTCCATATTCATTATGTCCATCAACTTGAGTCTCCACTCATCGATCGTTGGGATGTCCTCATTTTTCCACTTACTTGCCAACACCAATCTCGCGGCGGTCGCCATATGGAAAAAGAGTTTGTCTTTATTCTCCTCTATTTCAAAGTCTAGAATTCCTAACAAATAATATTGTGCTTTTTTCTCCATTCTTAGATCTAGTATTTTTGTCATAATGTCATGTATTTTCTGCCAAAAGTTTTTTACTTTCTTACAGTTCCACCAAAGATGGAGGAAGGTGCCTTTGCTATCTTTACATTTCCAGTATTTTTCGGTTGTGTTTTTGTAATATTTTGCCAGTTTGCTTGGTGTTAAATACCACTGATATAGCATTTTTATCCAGTTTTCCCTTAAACTATATGAGTTGATCCATTTCAGTTTTATCTTCCAAGTATTTTCCCATGCCGGTGTTTCAATTGCATAGCCTAGGTTGTCCGTCCATTTTGCAATGTAGCTGTTTATTCCACTTTTTCCTGTTTTCCAGTGTAGAAGGATTTTGTATAGCTTTGTTACTCCTTTCTTTTCTGATGCCATAATCCTTTCCCATTGTACTTCGCTGGTTTCAAATCCTCTTTTCTTATCTCTGTTGAATGCCTCGTTGAGTTGTCGGTGCTGGAACCACGAAATTTCTTCATATGATTCTCTAATTTCTTCTAGTGATTTTAGCTTGTATCCTTCTCTGTCCTTCTTTAAAATTTCTTTATATTTGGGCCATTTTTCCCATCCCAATTCTCTTCTTTGGGAGGCCTCTAACGGGGATATCCATAGAGGAGTCTTTTGGTAGAGTTTATTTTTGTATTTCTCCCAGATTCTAAGTATTGATGACCTTACGAAGTGGTTTCCAAAATTCTTTTCGATCTTCTTCTTGTCATACCATAGGTATGCATGCCACCCACTTCGTAGGTCATGCCCTTCCAAGGCTAGTATTTTGGGTTTGTTGATGTTTGCCCATTCTCTGGCCCAAAGTAGTCCGCATGCATCATGTATTTGCCTTTTTAGATGCTGTATCAAACTGTTGGCTCACTAAAAGTCCTAGATCCCTTTCACGTGGGTTTTCAAGCCTTGTCTTATCCATCCTGTCTCTCTGCATTTCACTTGTTGTTGTTCATTCGTTCAGTCGTCTCCGACTCTTTGTGACCTCATGGACCAGCCTATACCAGAGCTCCCTGTCGGCCATCACCACCCTCAGCTCCCTCAAGGTCAGTCCAGTCACATCAAGGATGCCATCCATCCATCTTGCCCTTGGTCGGCCCCTCTTCCTTTTACCTTCCATTTTCACCAGCATAATTCTCTTCTCTAGGCTTTGCTGTCTCCTCATGATGTGGCCAAAGTACTTCAACTTTGTCTCTAGTCTCCTTCCCTCCAATGAGCAGCCGGGCTTTATTTCCTGGAGGATGGACTGGTTGGATCTTCTCGCAGTCCAAGGCACTCTCAGCACTTTCCTCCAGCACCACAGCTCAAAAGCATCTCTCTTCCTTCGCTCAGCCTTCCCTAAGGTCCCGCTCTCACATCCGTAGGTTACTACAGGGAAGACCATGGCTTTGACTAGGCAATGGATCTTGGTTGCCAGTCTGATGTCTCTACTCTTGACTATTTTATCGAGACTGGACATTGCTCTCCTCCCAAGAAGGAAGCGTCTTCTGATTTCCTGGCCACGGTCTTCATCTGCAGTCATCTTTGCACCTAGAAATACAAAGTCTGTCACGGCCTCCACGGTTTCTCCCTCTATTTCCCAGTTGTCAGTCATTCTTGTTGCCATAATCTTGTTTTTTTGACGTTTAGCTGCAACCCGGCTTTTGCGCTTTCTTCTTTCACCTTGATTAGAAGGCTCCTCAGCTCCTCCTCGCTTTCGGCCATCAGAGTGGTGTCATCTGCATATCTGAGGTTGTTAATGTTTCTTCCAGCCATTTTCACCCCAGCTTTGCATTCATCCAGACATTGCATATCACTAGAGACAGCTGTAATACAGAGCTTCAGGCCAAGCATTTCCCATCATCCTTGGAAATCCAAAATATTCATGATGGAAGTTTGCCAGCCAGACAGGCATAATGGAATGAAATGGTCCAGTATGCCCACTTCAAAGGGCATCACTGGCATTCTAAGAAGTGGCAGATGAAAGCTCTGGAATGGACGGCTTAATATGTTACTTCAATCTCCAGCGCAAGGACCGACTTAATTAGAGGCCCCGGAGAACAATGCAAATCACACTTTGTCGCTCACACCCGGCAAGAAGAGACATTCAGATCTTCTCTGAAGCCTATACAATGGCGCCTTGGCTGATTTTTATCACCGTCATAGGTCCTATTGTGGACGCTGTATAAAAACGTTGAGTTGGCAAACTTTTCAGCCTAAGACAGCTTGGACTTCAAGACCAACAGGAAGAGAAAAGAAGAGAAGGTATGGAGAGTGGGTGGTAAGGGTGGAATCAATAGACTATGCTGGAGAAAAGGGGAGCGGCGTCATTGAATCATAGGATCCTAAAGCTAGAAGGGACCCCAAAGCTCATCTAGTCCAACCCGCTTCTGCCAGGAAAAGAAGGTATGGAGAGTGGGTGGTAAGGGTGGAATCAATAGACGTATGCTGGAGAAAAGGGGAACGGCGTCATTGAATCATAGAATCCTAAAGCTAGAAGGGACCCCAAAGTTCATCTAGTCCAACCCGCTTCTGCCAGGAAAAGAAGGTACAGAGAGTGGGTGGTAAGGGTGGAATCAATAGACGTATGCTGGAGAAAAGGGGAACAGCGTCATTGAATCATAGAATCCTAAAGCTAGAAGGGACCCCAAAGCTCATCTAGTCCAACCCGCTTCTGCCAGGAAAAGAAGGTACAGAGAGTGGGTGGTAAGGGTGGAATCAATAGACGTATGCTGGAGAAAAGGGGAACAGCATCATTGAATCATAGAATCCTAAAGCTAAAAGGGACCCCAAAGCTCATCTAGTCCAACCCGCTTCTGCCAGGAAAAGAAGGTATGGAGAGTGGGTGGTAAGGGTGGAATCAATAGACGTATGCTGGAGAAAAGGGGAACGGCGTCATTGAATCATAGAATCCTAAAGCTAGAAGGGACCCCAAAGTTCATCTAGTCCAACCCGCTTCTGCCAGGAAAAGAAGGTACAGAGAGTGGGTGGTAAGGGTGGAATCAATAGACGTATGCTGGAGAAAAGGGGAACAGCGTCATTGAATCATAGAATCCTAAAGCTAGAAGGGACCCCAAAGCTCATCTAGTCCAACCCGCTTCTGCCAGGAAAAGAAGGTACAGAGAGTGGGTGGTAAGGGTGGAATCAATAGACGTATGCTGGAGAAAAGGGGAACGGCATCATTGAATCATAGAATCCTAAAGCTAGAAGGGACCCCAAAGCTCATCTAGTCCAACCCGCTTCTGCCAGGAAAAGAAGGTATGGAGAGTGGGTGGTAAGGGTGGAATCAATAGACGTATGCTGGAGAAAAGGGGAGCGGCGTCATTGAATCATAGAATCCTAAAGCTAGAAGGGACCCCAAAGCTCATCTAGTCCAACCCGCTTCTGCCAGGAAAAGAAGGTATGGAGAGTGGGTGGTAAGGGTGGAATCAATAGACGTATGCTGGAGAAAAGGGGAGCGGCGTCATTGAATCATAGAATCCTAAAGCTAGAAGGGACCCCAAAGCTCATCTAGTCCAACCCGCTTCTGCCAGGAAAAGAAGGTATGGAGAGTGGGTGGTAAGGGTGGAATCAATAGACTATGCTGGAGAAAAGGGGAACGGCGTCATTGAATCATAGGATCCTAAAGCTAGAAGGGACCCCAAAGCTCATCTAGTCCAACCCGCTTCTGCCAGGAAAAGAAGGTATGGAGAGTGGGTGGTAAGGGTGGAATCAATAGACTATGCTGGAGAAAAGGGGAACGGCGTCATTGAATCATAGGATCCTAAAGCTAGAAGGGACCCCAAAGCTCATCTAGTCCAACCCGCTTCTGCCAGGAAAAGAAGGTATGGAGAGTGGGTGGTAAGGGTGGAATCAATAGACGTATGCTGGAGAAAAGGGGAGCGGCATCATTGAATCATAGAATCCTAAAGCTAAAAGGGACCCCAAAGCTCATCTAGTCCAACCCGCTTCTGCCAGGAAAAGAAGGTACGGAGAGTGGGTGGTAAGGGTGGAATCAATAGACGTATGCTGGAGAAAAGGGGAACAGCATCATTGAATCATAGAATCCTAAAGCTAGAAGGGACTCCAAAGCTCATCTAGTCCAACCCGCTTCTGCCAGGAAAAGAAGGTATGGAGAGTGGGTGGTAAGGGTGGAATCAATAGACGTATGCTGGAGAAAAGGGGAACAGCATCATTGAATCATAGAATCCTAAAGCTAAAAGGGACCCCAAAGCTCATCTAGTCCAACCCGCTTCTGCCAGGAAAAGAAGGTATGGAGAGTGGGTGGTAAGGGTGGAATCAATAGACGTATGCTGGAGAAAAGGGGAACAGCATCATTGAATCATAGAATCCTAAAGCTAAAAGGGACCCCAAAGCTCATCTAGTCCAACCCGCTTCTGCCAGGAAAAGAAGGTACGGAGAGTGGGTGGTAAGGGTGGAATCAATAGACGTATGCTGGAGAAAAGGGGAACAGCATCATTGAATCATAGAATCCTAAAGCTAAAAGGGACCCCAAAGCTCATCTAGTCCAACCCGCTTCTGCCAGGAAAAGAAGGTACGGAGAGTGGGTGGTAAGGGTGGAATCAATAGACGTATGCTGGAGAAAAGGGGAACGGCATCATTGAATCATAGAATCCTAAAGCTAGAAGGGACCCCAAAGCTCATCTAGTCCAACCCACTTCTGCCAGGAAAAGAAGGTATGGAGAGTGGGTGGTAAGGGTGGAATCAATAGACTATGCTGGAGAAAAGGGGAACGGCGTCATTGAATCATAGGATCCTAAAGCTAGAAGGGACCCCAAAGCTCATCTAGTCCAACCCGCTTCTGCCAGGAAAAGAAAGTATGGAGAGTGGGTGGTAAGGGTGGAATCAATAGACGTATGCTGGAGAAAAGGGGAGCGGCGTCATTGAATCATAGAATCCTAAAGCTAGAAGGGACCCCAAAGCTCATCTAGTCCAACCCGCTTCTGCCAGGAAAAGAAGGTATGGAGAGTGGGTGGTAAGGGTGGAATCAATAGACTATGCTGGAGAAAAGGGGAGCGGCGTCATTGAATCATAGGATCCTAAAGCTAGAAGGGACCCCAAAGCTCATCTAGTCCAACCCGCTTCTGCCAGGAAAAGAAGGTATGGAGAGTGGGTGGTAAGGGTGGAATCAATAGACGTATGCTGGAGAAAAGGGGAGCGGCGTCATTGAATCATAGAATCCTAAAGCTAGAAGGGACCCCAAAGCTCATCTAGTCCAACCCGCTTCTGCCAGGAAAAGAAGGTATGGAGAGTGGGTGGTAAGGGTGGAATCAATAGACGTATGCTGGAGAAAAGGGGAGCGGCATCATTGAATCATAGAATCCTAAAGCTAAAAGGGACCCCAAAGCTCATCTAGTCCAACCCGCTTCTGCCAGGAAAAGAAGGTACGGAGAGTGGGTGGTAAGGGTGGAATCAATAGACGTATGCTGGAGAAAAGGGGAACAGCATCATTGAATCATAGAATCCTAAAGCTAGAAGGGACTCCAAAGCTCATCTAGTCCAACCCGCTTCTGCCAGGAAAAGAAGGTATGGAGAGTGGGTGGTAAGGGTGGAATCAATAGACGTATGCTGGAGAAAAGGGGAACAGCATCATTGAATCATAGAATCCTAAAGCTAAAAGGGACCCCAAAGCTCATCTAGTCCAACCCGCTTCTGCCAGGAAAAGAAGGTATGGAGAGTGGGTGGTAAGGGTGGAATCAATAGACGTATGCTGGAGAAAAGGGGAACAGCATCATTGAATCATAGAATCCTAAAGCTAAAAGGGACCCCAAAGCTCATCTAGTCCAACCCGCTTCTGCCAGGAAAAGAAGGTACGGAGAGTGGGTGGTAAGGGTGGAATCAATAGACGTATGCTGGAGAAAAGGGGAACAGCATCATTGAATCATAGAATCCTAAAGCTAAAAGGGACCCCAAAGCTCATCTAGTCCAACCCGCTTCTGCCAGGAAAAGAAGGTATGGAGAGTGGGTGGTAAGGGTGGAATCAATAGACGTATGCTGGAGAAAAGGGGAGCGGCGTCATTGAATCATAGAATCCTAAAGCTAGAAGGGACCCCAAAGCTCATCTAGTCCAACCCGCTTCTGCCAGGAAAAGAAGGTATGGAGAGTGGGTGGTAAGGGTGGAATCAATAGACGTATGCTGGAGAAAAGGGGAGCGGCGTCATTGAATCATAGAATCCTAAAGCTAAAAGGGACCCCAAAGCTCATCTAGTCCAACCCGCTTCTGCCAGGAAAAGAAGGTACGGAGAGTGGGTGGTAAGGGTGGAATCAATAGACGTATGCTGGAGAAAAGGGGAACAACATCATTGAATCATAGAATCCTAAAGCTCGAAGGGACCCCAAAGCTCATCTAGTCCAACCCGCTTCTGCCAGGAAAAGAAGGTATGGAGAGTGGGTGGTAAGGGTGGAATCAATAGACGTATGCTAGAGAAAAGGGGAACAACATCATTGAATCATAGAATCCTAAAGCTCGAAGGGACCCCAAAGCTCATCTAGTCCAACCCGCTTCTGCCAGGAAAAGAAGGTATGGAGAGTGGGTGGTAAGGGTGGAATCAATAGACGTATGCTGGAGAAAAGGGGAACGGCCTCATTGAATCATAGAATCCTAAAGCTCGAAGGGACCCCAAAGCTCATCTAGTCCAACCCGCTTCTGCCAGGAAAAGAAGGTATGGAGAGTGGGTGGTAAGGGTGGAATCAATAGACGTATGCTTGAGAAAAGGGGAGCGGCGTCATTGAATCATAGAATCCTAAAGCTCAAAGGGACCCCAAAGCTCATCTAGTCCAACCCACTTCTGCCAGGAAAAGAAGGTATGGAGAGTGGGTGGTAAGGGTGGAATCAATAGACGTATGCTGGAGAAAAGGGGAGCGGCGTCATTGAATCATAGAATCCTAAAGCTCGAAGGGACCCCAAAGCTCATCTAGTCCAACCCACTTCTGCCAGGAAAAGAAGGTATGGAGAGTGGGTGGTAAGGGTGGAATCAATAGACGTATGCTGGAGAAAAGGGGAGCGGCGTCATTGAATCATAGAATCCTAAAGCTCAAAGGGACCCCAAAGCTCATCTAGTCCAACCCACTTCTGCCAGGAAAAGAAGGTATGGAGAGTGGGTGGTAAGGGTGGAATCAATAGACGTATGCTGGAGAAAAGGGGAACAGCATCATTGAATCATAGAATCCTAAAGCTAGAAGGGATCCCAAAGCTCATCTAGTCCAACCCGCTTCTGCCAGGTAGGAATATACAAGCAGTCTTTTACTGGGAAGGCTTCCTCTTGACTCAAAAGGACACTGATGCTCTGAAAATCGCAACTTCTCTTCTGCAGGCTAAACATGCCCAGCTCTTTAAGACGCTCTTCATAAGGCAGTGTTTCTTGACCTTCCTAATGTCGCGGCCCCTTAAGACATTTCCTCATGTTGTGGTGACCCGCAACCATAACATTATTTTGCTACTTCATAACTGTAATTTTGCTCCTGTTATTAATTGTAATGCAATTATCTGATAAGCAGGATGTATTTCCATTCACTGGACCAAATTTGGCACAAATACCCAATATGCCCAAATTTGAATAGTGATGGGGTTGGGGGATTGATTGATTTTTGTCATTTGGGAGATGTAGTTGCTGGGATTTATAGTTCACCTACAATTAAAGAGCATTCTGAACTCCAGCAGCAATAGAATTGAACCGAACTTGGCACACAAAACTACCATGACCAACAGAAAACACTGGAAGGGTTTGGTGGGCATTGACCTTGAGTTTGGAGTTGTAGTTCACCTCCATCCAAAGCGCACTGTGGACTCAAACAATGATGGATCAGGACCAAATTTGACATGAATACTCAATATGCCCAAATGTAAACACTGGTGGAGTTTGGGGGAAATAGACCTTGACATTTGGGAGTTGTAGTTGCTAGGTGTTATAGTTCACTTACACTCAAAGAGCATTCTGAACCCCACCAAGGATAGAATTGGGCCAAACTTCTCACACAGAACCCCCATGACCAACAGAAAATGCTGTTTTCTGATGGTCTTTGGCAACCCCTCTGACACTCCCTGGCGACCCCCGCAGGGGTCCCGACCCCCAGGTTGAGAACCATTGTCACAAGGATTAATGATCTGCAGACCTTGGATCCTTTTGGTCATCCTCTTCCTCTAGAATCCTTCCAGCTTAGAGTCAATATCTCTTTTAAACTGTGGTTGCCATGAGTGACTTTTCAATAACTTTAAAGCATTCGTTCTTTTTACTGCAATTTCCAGTGTGAGTGGATAGATCAGATTACAGAAAAACATTTAGACAAAGAATGACATAAAATCAAAGAGACCTCATGGGCCATCCAGTCCAACCCCATTCTGCCAAGAAGCAGGAATATTGCATTCAAATCACCCCTGACAGATGGCCATCCAGCCTCTGTTTAAAAGCTTCCAAAGAAGGAGCCTCCACCACACTCTGGGGCAGAGAGTTCCACTGCTGAACGGCTCTCACAGTCAGGAAGTTCTTCCTCATGTTCAGATGGAATCTCCTCTCTTGTAGTTTGAAGCCATTGCTCCATTGCGTCCTAGTCTCCAGGGAAGCAGAAAACAAGCTTGCTCCCTCCTCCTCCCTGTGGCTTCCTCTCACATATTTATACATGGCTATCATGTCTCCTCTCATCCTTCTCTTCTTCAGGCTAAACATGCCCAGCTCCTTAAGCCGCTCCTCATAGGGCTTGTTCTCCAGACCCTTGATCATTTTAGTCGCTCTCCTCTGGACATGTTCCCGCTTGTCTATATCTCTCTTGAATTGTGGTGCCCAGAATTGGACACAATATTCCAGGTGTGGTCTAACCAAAGCGGAATAGAGCATGGGGAGCGTGACTTCCCCACATCTAGACACTAGGCTCCTCTTGATGCAGGCCAAAATCCCATTGGCTTTTTTTGCCGCCACATCACATTCCTGGCTCATGTTTAACTTGTTGTCCACGAGGACTCCAAGATCTTTTTCACACGTACTGCTCTCGAGCCAGGCATCCCCCATTTTGTATCTTTGCAGATTAAAACAATACAATTAACTTTAAAATACAATAAAACAAGAACAGACATAGTCCCGAGTTATTCACCCATCGAAAGCTTGTCGGAAGAGAAAGATTTTACAGGCTTTCCAAAAAGCAAGTAGGTCTTGGATGGTTAGGGTTTCAACTGGCCAGGCATTCCATAAATAAGGGGCCACAATCGAGAAGGCTCTCTGCCTAGTAGGGGACAGACGATAAGTCCAGATGTTGGGGACTTCAAGCAAATGTTGGTAGGGGGATAAACAGATCCTCAGGTACACCGGCCCCAGACCATATAAGGCAGGGGTCCCCAAACTACGGCCCGCGGGCCGGAACCGGCCCCCTGAGGGCATTTATCTGGCCCGCGGGCTGTGGGGAAGGTTGAGAGGCGGTGGGAGAAGCAGCCGCTTTGCCCCCACCTCTCTGGGCTTAGCCAGTGCTTCTCCAGCCTCCAGGATAAGTCCTGCCCTTATCCCAAAGGCTAGGGAAGAGGTGGGGGCCGAAGCAGCGCCAAATCCGCTTCGCTCCCTGCCTCAGCCTCATGAGGGCTCACATGAGGGTTCTGTGTGGGTGGTTTGGATCAATTCTATCGTTGGTGGGGTTCAGGATGCTCTTTGATTGTAGGTGAACTATAAATCCCAGCAACTACAACTCCCAAATGTCAAGATTCTATTTTCTCCAAACTCCACCAGTGTTTACATTTCGGCATATTGAGTATTCGTGCCAAGTGTTGGTCCAGATCCATCATTGTTTGAGTCCACAGTGATCTCTCGATCACTTAGAAATGTATGTAGAAATCTTAGAAATGTATGCTATTATCTTACAAATAATGTGTGTGTGTGTGTGTGTGTGTACACACTAGCCATCACCTGCCATGCGTTGCTGTGCCCCACATGGGGGTTCTGTGTGGGAGGTTTGGCCCAATTCTATCGTTGGTGGGGTTCAGAATGCTCTTTGATTGTAGGTGCACTATAAATCCCAGCAACTACAACTCCCAAATGTCAAGCTTCTATTTTCTCCAAACTCCACCAGTGTTCACATTTGGGCATATTGAGTATTTGTGCCAAGTTTGATCCAGATCCAACATTGTTTGGATCCACAATTATCTCTGGATGTAGGTGAACTACAACTCCAAAACCAAAGGTCACTGCCCACCAAACCCTTCCAGTGTTTTCCATTGGTCATGGGAGCCAAGTTTGGTTCAAATCTATCACTGGTGGAGTTCAGAATGCTCTTTGATTATAAGTGAACTATAAATCCCAGCAACTACAACTCCCAAATTACAAAATCAATCCTCCCCCAAGCCCACTAGCATTCACATTTGGGTGTATTGGGTATTTGTGCCCAGTTTGGTCCAGTGAATGAAAATGCATCCTGCATATCAGATATTTACATTATGATTCATAACAGGAGCAAAATGACTGTTATGAAGTAGCAACGAAAGTAATGTTGTGGTTGGGGGTCACACAACATGAGGGACTGTATTAAGGGGTCGCGGCATTAGGAAGGTTGAGAACCACTGATATAAGACCTTAAAGGTTAATACCAGCACCTTGTTTCTGCTGTTCCAGAGATGTGGAAAACAACCAGTCAATTCAAGTTACAAGAAAAGAGATTTCACTTAAACATTAGGAGGAAAAAACGAACACTAGGAGCTGTCCAACAGTGGAACTCTCTACTTTGGAGTATGGTTGACTCTCTTTCTCTGGAGGTTTATAAGCAGAGGTTGGATGGCCATCTGTCAGGCAGGTTTTGATTCTGTGTTCCTGTCTGGCAGAAGGGTGTTGGATTGGATGGACTTGAGAGATTTCTTCCAACTCTGTGAATCTCTAACTCAAACAGTAATGGTATGTATGTCTCCGTGTTGTTGGAGATTAATCATAGAATCCTAGAATCCTAGAGTTGGAAGAGACCTCATGGGCCATCCAGTCCAACCCCATTCTGCCAAGA
Organism: Anolis sagrei; assembly: GCF_037176765.1. Lineage (NCBI taxonomy): Eukaryota > Metazoa > Chordata > Lepidosauria > Squamata > Anolidae > Anolis > Anolis sagrei. The sequence continues at coordinate 244,096,147 of NC_090024.1, read as the reverse complement.
AACAGGAATATTGCACTCAAATCACCCCTGACAGATGGCCATCCAGCCTCTGTTTAAAGGCTTCCAAAGAAGGAGCCTCCACCACACTCCGAGGCAGAGAGTTCCACTGCTGAACGGCTCTCACAGTCAGGAAGTTCTTCCTCATGTTCAGATGGAATCTCCTCTCTTGTAGTTTGAAGCCTTTGTTCCCTTGCATCCTAGTCTCCAGGGAAGCAGAAAACAAGCTTGCTCCCTCCTCCCTGTGGCTTCCTTTCACATATTTATACATGGCCCTCATCATATCTCCTCTCAGCCTTCTCTTCTTCAGGCTAAACATGCCCAGCTCCTTAAGCCGCTCCTCATAGGGCTTCTTCTCCAGACCCTTGATCATTTTAGTCGCTCTCCTCTGGACACATTCCAGCTTGTCAATATCTCTCTTGAATTGTGGTGCCCAGAATTGGACACAATATTCCAGGTGTGGTCTAACCAAAGCGACCCACAGGTTGAGAACCACTGCTCTATGGACTCCCAACATACATCTTTCATACAATTTCATTTAATCCATACACCATATTTATTACAAACTAGCTGTACCCGCCACACTTTGCTGTAGCTAACCTTCCCTCTTTCTCTCCTTCGTTCCCTCCTTCCTTCCTTCCCTCCCTCTTTCCTTCCTTCCTTCCCGTCTTTCCTTCTCTTCTTCCTTCCTTCTCTATCTCTTTTCTTCCTTCCCCTCTGTTCTTTCTCTTCTGCTGTCTCTTTTTTCTTTCTTCTCTCTTTCCTTCTTTCCTTCTCTCTCTTTTTCTCTACATTCTACCCTTCCTTCGCTCCCTCTTTCCTCCCTTCTTTCCCTTTTTTCTTTCCTTTTCTCCTTCCTTCCTTCTCTAACTTTCCTTCCTTCCCCCTTTTTCTTTCCCTCCCTCTTTCTCTCCTTCCTTCCTTCTCTCTTTGCTTCCATGCTTCCTTCTCCCTTTTCTTCTTTCTTTCCCTCACTCTTTTCTTTTCTTTCTTTCTTTCTTTTCTCCCCTTCCCTCCCTCTTTCTTCCCTTTTTTCTGTATTGTCATTTACCTTTTGGTCATTTAGCTTTTTGGGACTTTTTAAGTCCCTTCCACTGTGTTTTTCAGCGTTTTTTTGAGTGAAGGATATACATTGGGTTCTTAGGTGTCTTGTGTCCAAATTTGGTGTCAATTCCCCAAGTGGTTTTTGAGTTCTGTTAATCCCACAAACCAACATTACATTTTTATTTATATAGATCTTTGAAAACTTGACTTTGAAAACTTGTCTTTCATTCACTGCATGGCCCTTGGGGTCTCTTCCAACTCTAGGATTCTATTATGACCTTTTTGTGGGAGGGCTTTGAAGCCTAGCAGAAGTAGGTTGCACTGGATGGCCTCTAAAGTCCCTTCAATCTCCATGAGTCTATGAACTTTCGAAGTTCTAACTAACATGTGATTCCATTTCCTGAACAGGTATCCAGGCGGCAAAATGTGGGGATTCCTAGGACTGGTTGTCTTCGTCAGCCTGGTCAATCCCTTGCAAGGAGTCCCCAAAGACACTTCACCTGCAGTTGTTTCTGTCTTCAGCCCAGAAGCCCTCAGGAGATGTAAGAGAACTCCTAAGCTGTGTTTTGCAGAGTCCAATGACTTGTTATTGAGCATTAATGATTCCACACTGTGCACTCTGCCCCATTGTCACATAGATAGGGCCAACATCCATTAAGAACCGTGACAGAGGATGTACTCCTGAACTTACAATGGAAGCAGGAAAACATGAATAATATTTGCTGGAAACCAATCCTAGCTATTCTATCCGGAGGACCAAGAACTGGCATGGGCAAACTTGGCCCCTCCAGGTGTTTTGGACTTCAATTCCTAACAGCCTACTGCAGTGATTCTCAACCTGTGGGTCCCCAGGTGTTTTGGCCTACAACTCCCAGAAATCCTAGCCAGTTTACCAGCTGTTAGGATTTCTGGGAGTTGAAGGCCAAAATATGTGGGGCCCAGAGGCTGAGAACCACTGGCCTACTGGCTGTTAGGAATTGCGGGAATTGATGTCCAAAATATCTGGAGGGTTGAAGGTTGACCATGCCTGCCTTAAGGTCATTTGACAGATGTAAGTAGGGTAGGTCCTCATCTGAACATGTCCTCATCTGAACATGAGGAAGAACTTCCTGACTGTGAGAGCCGTTCAGCAGTGGAACTCTCTGCCCCAGAGTGTGGTGGAGGCTCCTTCTTTGGAAGCTTTTACACAGAGGCTGGATGGCCATCTGTCAGGGGTGATTTGAATGTCATATTCCTGCATCTTGGCAGAATGGGGTTGGACTGGATGGCCCATGAGGTCTCTTCCAACTCTTTGATTCTGGCTTTTTCTCTTATGAACAGGGATGGTTCAGGTTGTTATATGTATTTATTTACTTACTTGATTATATCCTGCTTTTCTTCCGGTGAGGACGCTAGATAGGAAGCTGATGAGATGGGAGGAGTTTGGTCATTAATTGTGAAACTAGACCTACTTAAGAGAATGGACACTCAGCCCTACTGTCTTAAGGGTCAACCAGAGCTTCCAGAATCCCTTTGATAGCACTGAGATTTTTTAATTAGGAGTTTAGATTAAGTCCTGGGCACCAAAATTCAAGAAGGATGTGGACAAGCTGGAAGGTGGCCCAAGAAGAGTGATCAAAATGGTCAAAGGTCTGGAAACCATGAATCCCTCTGAAAAGTGGCTTAGGAAGCTGAGGATATTTAGCTTGAAGAAGAGAGGGCTGAGAGAAGGAGACATGAGATCAATGTCTAAATAGTTGAAAGAACATCTCATTGAGGAGGAGGCAAGCTTGCTTTCTCCTGCTCCAGGGACTAGAATGCAATGGATTCAAATTGTAGGAAAATATATTCCACTTGAGTACTAGGAAAAAAAACTGTATGATGGTAAACAGCTGAAAAGTCATCCTTGTCTAGTTCCTTTCTGTATTTTAAATAGTTCTCAATTAATTAAGATTTGAGCGCTTTAATTGTCAGAGATCTGTTAGATCTCTGAAGAGGTTGTCAGAGATCTGTTAGATCCATTCTTGAAAATTTGGTCCAAATGTCAACTATAAATAACCACGATACATTGTCAAATGCTTTTTCAGCATCTAAAAATAGTGAAAAAACTGCACCTCGTTATCAGCCTCGCAGTATTTTAATGTCCAAAACACTCCTGGTATTATCACATTTTTAAAAATTGCTTTGTTCTCATGTATTAAGATTTGTAATTAGTTTTTCCATCTCAGTGTTAGAATTGAAGCAAAAATCTTATCGTCATTATTCAACAAGGATATTGGCTTATAACTTTTCGCATCCTCTATATTTTTGTCATCTTCGGGGATTAAAGTTATGTCAGTATATCTCCAGGAACCGGGTATATCATAGCTTAATGCATTGTTTCATGGTTAGCTAAAGAAACACTTAGTTTTGTAATGTGCCATCAGTCATAGAATCACAGAATCATAGAATCAAAGAGTTGGAAGAGACCTCCTGGGCCATCCAGTCCAACCCCATTCTGCCAAGAAGCAGGAATATTGCATTCAAATCACCCCTGACAGATGGCCATCCAGCCTCTGTTTAAAAGCTTCCAAAGAAGGAGCCTCCACCACACTCCGGGGCAGAGAGTTCCACTACTGAACGGCTCTCACAGTCAGGAAGTTCTTCCTCATGTTCAGATGGAATCTCCTCTCTTGTAGTTTGAAGCCATTGTTCCATCGCGTCCTAGTCTCCAAGGAAGCAGAAAACAAGCTTGCTCCCTCCTCCTCCCTGTGGCTTCCTCTCACATATTTATACATGGCTATCATATCTCCTCTCAGCCTTCTCTTCTTCAGGCAAAACATGCTAGAATTGAAGCAATCATAGTCCATCAGGACCTGAAGCTTTTCCTATTTTTAACTCTTGTGAAAAAGAAAGACTCCCTTTCACCTCTTCAGCAGAGAATTCTAAGCAACTCACTAACCTAGAAATCTCAGACTGAAACGGAGCCATGGCAGTCAAAGAGGTCCTGAAATGTTGTAAATGGGAAGCACAAAATTCTGTAAATATATAGGAAGCTATTTGTCTGGAATCCTTCTAAACCAGCATTGTCTCTTCTGAACAACAGGGAAATTCCAGGGTTTTATGGCTTGCCCAGACCTCTTGAGTAGAGAAACAACCACTATAGCTGTCAAACGTTTCAGGGCTATCATTTTTCTTACACATTTTCCAGATGTAATCACCACCCTTCTCCACAATGACATGCTCCAGAACTACATCCTGGCCATCCGTATCCCAGATATCCCTTCTAAAGCACCTGCTGAACACTGGATCACGAAGTAAGTAGAGATTCATACATTTGCAGACTTCTATTCCTGCAATTCTCATTCCCTTGAAGTCATCAAGAAAAAATGTTGGTTATAAAAGGCTACCTTGCCTTGGATTCATGAGGGCTTTTATCTCAAACTTTGGGATGTTCTGCAAAACTATTTCAAATACCAGCTATAGTAAAGCCATTGAATCATGAGTTCTACAAAAATGTTGACGTGACATCCAACTGTTCAATTGGTTAGTTGCCCCAGGTGCAACTAACCAAAAGGATTTTGAATAATCTCTTTGCTTAGCTTACACGTTTGTGTGCCAGAAATGGCCCAGGGAGCCCCAAACATGGTGGGAATACATCATAGAGGATGATTATCTGGTTTAGAAGTGACCTTCCAAGATCTACTGGAATACTTTATAGTAAATCCATTATATAATGGCAATCCTTCCATATTGCCATTGCAATGCCTTGCTAGTCATGAAGTTCCTGCGCGCGCCTGGCCATTGCAGTCATGTTTGTTGACATCAGAATTGGTCACCCATGGATTTAGCAAAAAGGAAAAGGTCACTCTACCCTCTCCTTGCTGGTCACACAGGTGCCCCATTAGGACCTCATGAGATGTGACAAGTGATGGCGAGGCAGCACATGACAAATGTAAACAAAGCTCTGGTGTGATCTCTGTCCAAATATACCAGATTGACATCAATGTGCAGAGAGCTGGCTGAGGGCATGTTGCCACCACCACATTTAGTTTAACCAGTCCAGAGAATAATCATCCAGACTGGACCCAGATTAAACATCTGGTGTAGTCCCAATCTTGGTGGTGGTGTTTTTTATTCGAATGATATATTGCGTGCATTGATGCTTAAAGTTGCCTCTAAATAATGTCTCCTGGACATATCTCACGAGCATCACAAGGGAACATCCTTATATCTCAGGATGTAGCCCTCATATCTCAGAGTCTGAAACTGTTCAAACTTAAGAAATCTAGTTTAGGCACCACAGTACATCCTAAATCTAAGTTATTTATTTATCGTGTCAGGAGCAAACCAAACAGTTGTATTGCATTTGACAACACCAGCTCTTCGGCTTAGAAATGGGGATGAGCACCACACCCCAGAGTCAGACATGACTGGACTTAATGTCAGGGGACAACCTTTACCTTTATCTATGGCCGTGTTCCAGAAGTATCCTCTCCTGACGTTTCGCCTGCATCTATGTCAGGCATCCTCAGAGGCTGTGAGGTCTGGCATCCTCACAACTTCTGAGGATGCCTGCCTTAGATGCATAATCATAGATACATAATCAAAGAAACAAACAAGACACAAAGTTTGCAAGCTTGGTAGTTGATTAAATGTCCTTTGAGCAGTATCTGGCCACTTGGAGTGCCTCTGGTGTTGGGCGACTTGGAAGGTGCTGAACAGAGTGCCTCTGGAAAGACAGATGTGACTGTCTTTCGGGCTGCAAAGGTCGACAGCAAGCTAGACAAATGGCTGAAAGCTCACTCTGACCCGGGCTGGCTTTGCACTCAGTAGTGATTTTAATGCCGCTGACTCCCAACCAGCTGCACCACAACCTGGTCCTGCACCACATAGTCCCCACATAGAAGAATAAATGCCTCGGGAACTTTCAAGTGTATCTGTTCCAGCAGAAAGAGAAAATCCTTCCATATTTTGGGAGTCACTACCAGACCAGTGGAAGGGGGAAAATAAATGCTTATACAGAAAAATAAGTCTTCCCAGTAGTTTGCACTGACAAAAGATAATTATTTTGCAGACGAAATGACCACTTCCTCTGCCTTATAGTAGCTAAGCCAGGAATGGCAAACTTTGGCCCTCCAGGTGTTTTGGACTTCAACTCCCACAATTGTGCATGTGGCAGGGCTCAGGTTGCATTGCAGCAGGTGGTCTGTAGTTTGCACTTCTCCACACTCGCATGTCGAGGATTCCACTTTGTGGCCCCATTTCTCGAGGTTGGCTCTGCATCCCGTGGTGTCAGAGCGAGTCTGTTCAGCACCTTCCAAGTCGCTCAGTTTTCTGTGTGCCCAGGAGGGAGTCTCTCATTTGGTATCAGCCATGGATTGAGGTTCTGGGTTTGAGCCTGCCACTTTTGGACTCTCGCTTGCTGAGGTGTTCCAGCGAGTGTCTCTGTAGTGTAGATCTTAGAAAACTGGATTGTTGTAGGTTTTTTCAGGCTATATGGCCATGTTCTAGAGGCATTCTCTCCTGACGTTTTGCCTGCATCTATGGCAAGCATCCTCAGAGGTAGTGAGGTCTGTTGGAACTAGGGAAATGGCTTTATATATCTGTGGAAAGACCAGGGTGGGACAAAGGACTCTGGTCTGCTGGAGCTCGGTGTGAATGTTTCACCTTGATTAGCATTTGATAGCCTGGCAGTGCCTGGAGCAATCTTTTGTTGAGAGGTGATTAGATGTCCCTGATTGTTTTCCCTCTGTTGTTGTGCTGTTGTAATTTTAGAGTTTTTTTTAATACTTGTTGCCAGATTTTGTTCATTTTCATGGTTTCCTCCTTTCTGTTGAAATTGTCCACATGCTTGTGGATTTCAATGGCTTCTCTGTGCAGTCTGACATGGTGGTTGTGAGAGTGGTCCAGCATTTCTGTGTTCTCAAATAATAAGCTGTGCCCAGGTTGGTTCATCAGGTGCTCTGCTCTGGCTGACTTCTCTGGCTGAAGGAGTCTGCAGTGTCTTTCATGTTCCTTGAGGTGTGTTTGGTGGCTGCGTTTGGTGGTCCCTGTGTAGACTTCTTGTCCAGAGCTGCATGGTATATGGTAGACTCCCGCAGAAGTGAGAGGATCCCTCTGCTCAGGCCCATAGCCAGGATTTTGATTCGGGGGGGGGGGGGGGGGTTGGGCTGAGTTTGATTCGGGGGGGAGGCTGAGTCTGAGTGAAAGAGGGTCTACCTTAGCAAACCATTTGTATCATTACCCCAATACCCCCATGCATATGGGATATATTGAGTATAGTGATCAGATCATGATATGAATAAACATAACAGTTTAAATAATGCACCAGTAAGGCCTTCTCACAGACCATCATGAGAATTTCGGGGGGCGGGGGGGGGCTGAAGCCCCCAAGCCCCCCCAAACCCCCCGGCTACATGCCTGCCTCTGGTCATTTGCTGAACATAGTCTTTCCACAGATATATAAACCCGTTTTCCTAGTTCCAGCAGACCTCACTACCTCTGAGGATGCTTGCCATAGATGCAGGCGAAACGTCAGGAGAGAATGCCTCTAGAACATGGCCATATAGCCCAAAAAGACCTACAACAACCCAGTGATCCCAGCCATGAAAACCTTTGACAATTCTCAGAAAACTATTTCTTGATTTAAGTCGTTCACATGCTGGCTGATACCCAAACAGCTGGAGAGTTTTTATGGCATCGTAAATTAGTTAAATTAGCCTCCCCCCATAAGCAGTACCTAAATTTCCTACTTGACAGATGCAACTGTCTTTCGGGCTGCAAAGGTCGACAGCAAGCTAGACAAATGGCTGGAAGCTCACTCTGACCCGGGCTGGCTTTGAACTCAGTAGTGATTTTAATGTCAGCTGCACCACAACCTGGTCCTGCACTACATAGTCCGGACATAGAAGAATAAATGCCCCGGGAACTTTCAAGTGTATCTGTTCTAGCAGAAAGAGAAAATCCTTCCATATTTTGGGAGTCACTAGCAGACCACTGGAAGGGGGAAAATAAATGCTTCTACAGAAAAATAAGTCTTCCCAGTAGTTTGCACTGACAAAAGATAATTATTTTGCAGACGAAATGACCACTTCCTCTGCCTTATAGTAGCTAAGCCAGGAATGGCAAATTTTGGCCCTCCAGGTGTTTTGGACTTCAACTCCCACAATTCCTAACAGCCTACCGGCTGTTAGGAATTGTGGGAGTTGAAGTCCAAAACACCTGGAGGGCCAAAGTTTGTCCATGCCTGAACTAAGCTATATCAGCTTCTGCTAAATAGAGAAAAATAAGTTTTAAAATAATTCTCACACACACAAGTAATATTGGTCCACACCATTTGGCCATTTTGACTAAAATTCGTTTCCTCTGAGTTCATCTTTTACGCATCATCTCAACTTCCTCCTGATTTTCCATCTCCAGCATGTACGTCTTGAGAGTCTTCCTCCCGCACGTCAACTTGGAACTGCAGGAGACAGGATCTGCGATGCTGATCATCAAAGCCAGGCTACACTTCAGTGCTAAAGGGTGAGTTTCTGGGCACATACAACTTGCACAATTTCAGGGTTGCATCTCCAGGGCTCTCCTCTGAGGATTGTCTAGGGCAGTGGTACTCAACCTGGGGTCAACAAAAAATAGAGAGCAAGGATTCTCTGAAATGCAAAAGGCAAAAGGTCCCTAAGACCAAGAGTAAATCAATTATATAATTGCTATAATATATATTATGTCCAGGGGCGGCTCATCCATTACGCGAAGTAAGCAGTCACAGAGCACTTTTTTTTGCCAGGGGCGCAGAGGCGCCTCTGTAAATGCCCCTCGACCGCCACTTGAGGAGCGCCCCCTCAGCTCACAACAGCCCTAGCAGTCATTTTCTACTCAGGAAACATCTGAACTAATATTTCTAAACATTAATATTACTGTTGGGGTTCAGCCTGAGTTTGAACTTGAACCTGATTCTCTGTTTGTTCCTCCTGATGCTAATGAAAGTATATTTACTGATGCTAGTGGAAATGTACCTTTTGATGCCAATGCTCCTGAAATTAGTGAGGAAGAATCTGCTATAGGTTTGGAAAATGCCAATGTTCCTGAAATTAGTGAGGAAGGAACTTCTGTAGATTTGGAAAATGAAAGTACCAGTGTTCCTGAGAATGTTTCAGAGGGAGACCTTGAACTCTCCCTCCCTTCTGCACCTGTTAACTGTAATGACAACAGAAGGGGCCAAATTTGGGAAGACAGAAGTAAATCACTCAGTTTGCGTCGATCCTCCTGAATTCAACAATTAAAAACATCCGGCTTTAAAACAGAAGGGCGGTTCACGGAACCAATTCTTGAGTTTTAATTGCAATACGCCGAGCTGATTGTCTCAGTTCAGGCATCGTTTCAGAATTGATGAAGACCTTGGCAATTCTCCCGGTTCCCTGGCCATAGTTTGGGAAGATTTCTAGGATATCAAGTACGGTTAGTGGATTGCTAACAGGTTCCAGTATTTCCCAGTGAGGCTTTTGGTTTTGCTTTGTCCATTTAAATTCATGTTTGCTGATTTTGCTGTGGCTTTTGACTTGCATTTTTCCTTTATTTTGTAACCATTTTTCTTCAATAAAAAAGGATTGTTTTTCACAGCCAAGTGTGGTGGATAGTTATCTTAGGGCCTCGTCCCCTGCTCTGGAATGCAACAATTACCTTTTGTGCAGAAAACATGGGTGTTTTTTCGCACAGAAAACAACTGTTTTCAGTGCAAATTTTGCATGGATTGGAAGGTCCCCACATCAACCTCAGAGAGAGAGAGGGCAGGATATAAATTATTATTATTATTATTATTATTATTATTATTATTATTATTTGCAGAAAACATGGAAAATCAAAATATATTTCCACAAAGGAATATTCTGCACAGAAAACCAGTTTTCTGCTCAGAAAATGCATTTTTTTTCCAGCAAGAAAACAACCTCGTGAAAGTTTTGCACAAAATAAGTCATGTAATTCTTATTGTTAGCCTTTTTTGACATTGACATCATTCATTTTGTCACCTTAGCATCATAGAAATATCAAATTCTATCTTCCAACATGCGAGAGGCATGTCTATATTTTTCTCTGAGAGCAGTTTACAGCTTACATCCATCAATCAAGGGGCCTACTTTGACCTGTCAGGAGGGAGGGGGATAGGCTCCTTACTTAGAAGGAAGACGCTGGGCTATGTTGTACTAGTCTCTCCGGAATGTATAGATAACAGGTCCCCCTTCTCTTCCCCTGTGCTGTTACACGTTGGGCCTATAGCAGTTGGCTTTTGAACAGGACGTGCTCTTTGTGCCCAGCGGAAAGCCAGGGTGCCTCAACTGAGAGGCCCTAAGGATTTTCCTATACAAAAGTCTTTAGAAGCTTGGAAGGTTTAACAAAGTCCTTTATTATTTCTTAAGTCTTCAACAAACAATCAAATACTATTTAGATCTTCAACAAATTAAACAAATGCTTCAAGGCTTTGAATCAACTGGTGGGCACCTTGCTTGGAGAACGATTTCTTTCTCTAACAAGGAAAACCCTTTTTGACCCCTCCCGGGCAATCTGTTTTAGGCTTTGCTGGTGTGGGCCCTACTCCCGGTTCCAATTGCCTCTGGTTACCCGAGTAGACCTACCAGTCAAGGCTTTATAGATTTTCCAGGTGGAGTCCTTTTGGATTTTCTCCACAAATGATGTGGATCTGTATCTTTAACCCCAACAAGGGTTGTGCTGTAAAACTGTTTTCCTTAGAAGCTTTAGGTCTGTTTCCCCCGTATGTTGTGAGAAACAAAGCTTCTCTACAGGTGGGGAAAGGTCACGTCCTGTAACTGGGCTTCCAAAACTGAAAGACTGCCTGAAGTCTTTCTTTTCCCTCCCAGAGCCCTGAGGAAAGGGGCGGAACCAAAACTTAACAATGATTGATAGGTCATTGGCCCTATAATAGCAGACCAAGAGAAGCCACCTTATTGCAAAATGCATGGAACCTTGGAATACATGCAAACACTCACTAGAAAGAAAATGAAGTTGGAGCTCATGGTACAGCCGTACCAGCACATTCCCCTTTCAACATTCCTTCTCTGTCCTGCTGGCTTTCTTACACAGAGAGAACCTGATTTTTCTATACATTTCAGAGCTAAGTACATACAATATAGGCATAAATAAATATCTATTTTTCCAATATCTCCCCGTCAATATGGCACCCATCTATCAACGCACGTGTGCCAGTTAACTGAAATACTACTAAATTTTATTTATTTATTTATTTATTTGCAGCATTTATATTCCGCCCTTCTCACCCCGCAGGGGACTCAGGGCAGATTACAGTGTACACTAGGCTTCGGCGGTTTCATTCGTTAATTTCGTAATTCGTTATTAATTCGTATTTAAATTAGCTTACGATCCAATATTGAGCCATGCAGGACTACTGTGAGGAGTAATTAAAAATCGAAACAATTTTTCCAATTTATTTCGTATTGTTTCGTAATTGTTTCGAAATTGTTTCGTAATTGTTTCGTAATTAATTCCGTATGTCTGGTGCAAGTTTTATAGTTGTTGTTTGTTTTATCAGTGATAAAAAAATAAATTATCACACCAACAGTCAACAACAGAGGGAGAGGGAAGCTTCAGAAGTTCCCCCTATCCCATTGGGAGGTTTTTTTAGCATATTGCGCAATCGCGTCCGCCATTAACGAATCGATTCGTAATTTTACGAAATTTCGTATATTTTGAACTTTTTTAAAGGAAAATTTCGGAATTTGTTAAAAAACAAAACGCAAGGGCCCCCCTAAAAACGAAACAAGTTTAGAACCAAATTTTTCTGTAGTTACCCAAGCCTGGTGTACACATATATGGCAAACATTCAATGCCAATTTTTTTTGACATACAAACATATACAGACATACACAGAAGCTATTTAACTTTTTCTGGCCACCAGGGGAGCTGTCGCTTTCATCATCCATCTGTGATGCTGATGAAGCACTTCCGCATTCCCCGCATGCTTCCCCGCTGGAATGCTTTGCTGGAGTCTCCTTTATGGCCTCATAAATCAGTTAATTTAGCCTCCCCACACTTTAAGGTGGTACCTAATTTTCCTACTTGACAGATGCAACTGTCTTTCAGGTTGCAAAGGTCGACAACAGGCTACACAATTGGTTGGAAACCCACTCCAACCCGGGCTGGCTTCGAACTCATGACCTTTTTTGGTCAGAGTGATCTTGATGCAGCTGACACTCAGCCAGCTGCACCACAATCCCGGTGCTATGTATTATTTCCATCTCCAATGGCTTGATACGCATGACAACTATGCATTGGAGGCAGGTGGCAATAAAGCTGCGCCAAAAAGTTTGAGGAAAGTTGAGAAAAGTTTGAGAGATGAGATTTAAAATACTCTGTTTCATGGAAGCATGGCTTTCCTTTCTGTCTTTTAGCCATTTCGGCAAACACGTCGAACGGTTCGACTTCATCGTCGACTTGGACATGGTGATCGGTTTCAGATTTGTGAACTATTTCAATGGTCTGATCGAGGTCAAAGTGGAGTCGTGCAAGACCGATTTCAAAATCGCAAAGATAATACTCCCGTCACAGTAAGTGTGTGTCCAAAGCAACAAGATCCCTATAGAATTCCTTGCAGGTAACAAAATGGCACAAGGAGGTTAGAGCAGGCACGGGCAAACTTTGGCCCTCTCTCCAAGTGTTTTGGACTCCAACTCCCACCATTCCTAACAGCCTCAGGCCCTTTCCTTTTTCCCCTCCGCCGCTTAAGCGGCGGAGGGGAAAAAGGAAAGGGCCTGAGGCTGTTAGGAATGGTGGGAGTTGGAGTCCAAAACACCTGGAGAGAGGGCCAAAGTTTGCCCATGCCTGAATTAGAGGAAGCATTGCATTCATGCGGTTTGTGGGATGTTGATATTTGCTTTGTTTACTTTATTTTTACTCCATCTTTCTCCCGATAGAGCCATGCATAGGGTGCATCTACACTCTAAAATGAATGCAGCGTGAATGCAGGGCTATATAATCCTGGGAGTTGTAGTTTTGCAAGGTCTCTGCCAGAAAATGCTAGAGCCTCACCAAAATAATTCCATCACATTGAGTCATAGCCATTAAAGAGGTTCCAAACCTAATTGATTTTGACAGTATAGGTGTAATGTCTTGTCGAAGGCTTTCGTGGCCGGAATCACTGGGGTGTTGTAGGTTTTTTCGGGCTATATGGCCATGTTCTAGAGGCATTTTCTCCTGACGTTTCACCTGCATCTATGGCAAGCCGACAGGGAGCTCTGACGTCGGCTGGTCCATGAGGTCACGAAGAGTCAGAGACGACTGAACGAATAAACAACATCATCTGTGGAAAGACCAGGGTGGGACAAAGGACTCTTGTCTGCTGGAGCTAGGTGTGAATGTTTCAACTGATCACCTTGATTAGCATTTGATTGCCTGTAATTTTAGAGTTTTTTAATACTGGTAAAAACTCTAAAATTACAACAGCACAACAACAGAGAGGAAACAAACAAGGACATCTAATCACCTCTCAACAAAAGTTTGCTCCAGGCACTGCCAGGCTATCAAATGCTAATCAAGGTGATCAGTTGAAACATTCACTCCTAGCTCCAGCAGACAAGAGTCCTTTGTCCCACCCTGGTCATTCCACAGATATATAAACCCAATTTTCCTAGTTCCAACAGACCTCACTATCTCTGAGGATGCTTGCCATAGATGCAGGCGAAACGTCAGGAGAAAATGCCTTTAGAACATGGCCATATAGCCCCCCAAAAAAACCCCCTACAACAACCCAGTATATGTGTAGTTATATAGTTTTTTTAATTATGATTTTAATCTGAATTGTTTTTAATACTAATGATGTTTAATGCTGGGTTGTTGTGAGTAGGGTGGCCTTTTGAGAGTAATTTTGTCAGCGCCAATTGTTTTTAAGTGCAGACCAAGGTCTTGAAGCACTGCACCCTAAATGTTATTGTTGTTGTTATTGTTAATAATAATAATAATAATAATAATAATAATATAATTTATTATTGTATTGTCGAAGGCTTTAATGGTCGGAATCACTGGGTTGTTATAGGTTTTTTTCAGGCTATATGGCCATGTTCTAGAGGCATTCTCTCCTGACATTTTGCCTGCATCTATGGCAAGCATCCTCAGAGGTAAAGAGGTCCTCACTACCTCTGAAAATAATATAATTTATTATTGTATTGTCGAAGGCTTTCATGGCTGGAATCACGGGGTTGTTGTAGGTTTTTTCGGGCTATATGGCCATGTTCTAGAGGCATTCTCTCCTGACCTTTTGCCTGCATCTATGGCAAGCATCCTCAGAGGTAGTGAGGTCCTCACTACCTGTGCCGTCACGCCTGGGGGCTATAACTGTTAGTGAAAGAGGCATGGACGTGACATCTTTCCCCAGGGGATTGCTTCTTGCCCTCCTTTAGGGAAACTGGAACTCCCAAGGACCCAAACACTGTAGATAACTCAAAATAGGTTTTATTGTTCACAAAGAGTTATCCCTTTAAGGCAATAAGCTGGAAGTTTCAAAGGGGAAAAGGAAAATATACACTACAGTCTTTGGTTGTCTTGGGTCCAAGGAGATTTCACAGCAGAGAAGCTTTTCCATGTACCTCTTTCTCAATGGCTGTGAATGCGGGAGCAATCCACAACCTCAGTCCAAACGGCCTATATTTGAAGACACAAAGTCTTCTTCTGGTGCCAAAGGACTGGTTTGAAGGCGCTTGGTTCTCCACAATGTTGTCCAGGGCGATCTGGACATGAAGTATGAGTCCCAAGGGTAAAAACCTTAGAATTGGGGATGAGAGGTAACTTAATTAAGGGCTTTAGAGCCAAGTCTCTTTCTCACGTCTATCTGATAGAAAGTTTGATGGTAGAATGGAAAAGGAAATGCTCTGCCCTCCTCCAGGAAGAGGCGGAGCCAAGCAATTGAGCTGAGGAAGCAATATAACTGGTGCAAACAACATTGATTGACAGCTATAAATAACCAATCAATCCAACTATACATTTACAAACTAAGTAAGTATGGGAATGTTATACAGGTTAAACCTTTAAAGTTCTACACACAGGTGGTGCCACTT
>NC_090024.1:242091070-242093570 GCF_037176765.1 Anolis sagrei | reverse complement strand
AAGGGGCAGTTCTAATCTCCAATGGGAGAAAGTTCCAGAGCCGAGGGGCCACCACCGAGAAGGCCCTGTCCCTCGTCCCCACCAGAAGAGGGACCTGAGCAAGGCCACATTCCTAGGAAAGACCTTTCACCACTTTTCTCAGAACAACAGCCTCAAAATGATGCTGTGATTGCTTTGCTAGGTCCAGAGGTTGAGGATAGTGAAACCTTGAGGTCGGATAGCCATCTGTTGGGGAGACTTTGGTGGTGCTCTTCTTGCATGAAAGCAGAAGGGTGCTGGACTTGATGTTTTTCAAAGGTCTCTTCCAATTCTATCTGTTATTAATGTTATTATAATTATTATTATGGCTGGATGGCCATCTGTTGGGAGGGCTTTGGTGGTGGTTTTCCTGCATGAAGGCGGAAGGGAGCTGGAGTAGGTGGCCTTGAGAGGTCTCTTCCAATTCTATTTATGATTACAGCTAGATGGCCATCTGTTGGGAGGGCTTTGGTGGTGCTTTCCCTGCATGAAGGCAGAAGGGAGCTGGAGTGGATGGCCTTGAGAGGTCTCTTCCCATTCTATTTATGGTTACAGCTGGATGGCCATCTGTTGGGAGGGCTTTGGTGGTGCTTTCCCTGCATGAAGGCAGAAGGGAGCTGGAGTGGATGGCCTTGAGAGGTCTCTTCTAATTCTATTTATGATTACAGCTGGATGGCCATCTGTTGGGATGGCTTTCTCTGCATGAAGGCAGAAGGGAGCTGGAGTGGATGGCCTTAAGAGGTCTCTTCCCATTTCTATTTATGATTACAGCTGGATGGCCATCTGTTGGGAGGGCTTTGGTGGAAGGCAGAAGGTAGTTGGAGTGGATGGCCTTGAGAGGTTTCTTCCAATTTCTATTTATGATTACAGTTGGATGGCCATCTGTTGGGAGGGCTTTGGTGGTGCTTGTACTGCATGAAGCAGAAGGGGGCTGGACTGGATGACCTTTAGAGGTCCCTAAAGGCCACCCAGGAATTGCATTAATTCTACAGTATGGAAAAGGCATGGGCAAACTTCATCCCTCCAGGTCTTTTGGACTCCAACTCCCATCATTCCTAACAGCCTCAGGCCCTTTCCTTTTCCCTGCTCAGTCGCTTAAGTATCAGCAATGAGAACTAGATTTTCTCCTTTTTCTCAGGATGTTCAGAGAGGAGGAATCTGCTTGAAATGCTCCAAACCTTACTTGTTTGTTGACCTCTGATCGCAGGACTCCCTTGAGAACGGACGCAAGCATGTTGTACAGCCAGCTGTGGGAAAGAGGAGGGACAGGGGTGAAACCCAGAGCTCAACGTCAACCCACAGGAGGTTTCCTAGCAAAATGCATAGAAAATAAAATGCTGGAGCAGGCAGCGTGGGAATTGACGCTCACTGACTTATGTATGTGCACATTATTATCAGCACCAAATATATGCATGCCTGTGCTTATACAATGCATCTCCACATGCAACCCATAATGTGCATTCATGTCTATCCATGTGCTATAGTAAAGGTAAAGGTTTTCCCCTGACATTAAGTCTAGTCGTGTCCAACTCTGAGGGGTGGTGCTCATTCCCACTTCTAAGCCGAAGAGCCAGCGTTGTCCATAGACGCCTCCAAGGTCATGTGGCCAGCATGACTGCATGGAGCGCCGTTGCCTTCCCAAAGAAGTGGTACCTATTGATCTACTCACATTTGCATGTTTTTGAACTGCTAGTTTGGCAGAAGCTGGAGCTAACAGAGGGAGCTCACCCCGCTCCCCAGATTCGAACTGCCAACTCTTTGGTCAGCAAGTTCAGCAGCTCAGTGGTTTAACCCACTGGGCCACCAGGGGGCCCATACATACACACAAATATGTATGTATGCATGCGTGTCTCTTTATATGTATGTTTATATGTATGTCCAGATCTATCCTACACGGCTGGATAGATCTGGACAAAACTTGCAATATGTATCCATCATGAGCCAACAAAAAATACTAGGTTTGTGGGGGAATGATAGAGGATGCTGGGAGTTTGCATGTTTTGGAACTGCTAGTTTGGCAGAAGCTGGAGCTGACAGTGGGAGCTCACCCTGTCCCTGGATTCAAACCTGCAACCTTTCGGTCAGCAAGTTCCATATCTCTGTGGTTTAGGCCACTGTATTATTATATTTATATAATAATAAATATACAATATTATATACATATTATAATAGTAATAATAAAATATAATACAAAGAAGAAGAAGAAGAAGGAGAAGAAGAAGAAGAAGAAGAAGAAGAAGAAGAAGAAGAAGAAGAAGAAGAAGAAGAAGAAGAAGAAGAAGAAGAAGAAGAAGAAGACAGGGAGATAGATGGAGAGAGCGTTTGGAATGATGGGTGTTTTAGTCCAAAATAGGATAGATAGATGGATGGATGGATGGATGGATGGATGGATAGATGGATGGATGGACGGACGGACGGACGGACGGACGGACGGACGGACGGACGGACGGATGGATGGATGGTTAGATGGATGGATAGATGG